>NW_015540943.1:1606838-1607482 GCF_001515605.1 Sinocyclocheilus anshuiensis
TAGCAAGATTGTGTTCAGTTTAACTCTTTCTTCACATTTTGTATTTTTGGGTAAGAATAAGAAGCACTTCATCAGGTACTTAGTGTCTTTCATTCCAACATAAGAAAACATTTCTGGAATCTGCATCTGAAATAGCATTTAGACGTATTTACACAGTTCAATGTATCTCAGAGGGGACATTGATGCATTTAAACTGCACTTACAGATGCATAAATAATGTTTTGTTTTTAACATAAAACACTGAATACTGATATTTGAAATTATTTAAAACATGAAAAAATTGTTGAAATGTGAAATTAAAACCACCAGTAGGTGGCAGCAAGGGACTGTTAATGAGTGAGTCATTGAGATTCAACCAATTAATTCAAACGACTGATTCATTCAGATACAAAGCATTTGACTGTGTTAATGAGTGAATCACTGAATCATTTATTCAACCGATTCATTCAAACAGCTGATTAAAGTATGTACTTTTTTGGTGAGGAAAAAGTACACACTTTTGAGTGTGTAGTAAAAGAGTAGGCAAGCTTTGGGACATACTATCACATCACACGACTGCATCTTTAACGGACCGCTCTGTCGCATAGTTACACGCACCCTGTCACTGTAAACTGGCCTGTCAATCATCTTGTCACAGTTTCATT
>NW_015540943.1:1612905-1613539 GCF_001515605.1 Sinocyclocheilus anshuiensis
ATTGCTTTACTGAACTTGTATAAAATGATTATTAAATGTGTTATCATGCTGATATCTGCAGAAAATCGGTGCTTATGTGTGATATAGATTGTTAACTATATTACATTTTATAAATATAAAAAGCATACAGAAGCATTTTTGCCTTCTACAATTTTGAGCACTTGTTTGCACGTGAGCAAAGGTGTTTTTAGGAGTCTAACTTGCAAATGCCAGACCACTGATTAGTCAAACCTGCTTTCCTGCAGTCCGTGTTTTTCTGACTTGACTGTTTTGTAGTAAGCAACGAATATGCTTCGGGGAAATGTATTGGAGTAAAAGTATACATTTTAATTAGGAAATGTAGTGGAGTAAAAGTAAAAGTTGGCTGAAATATAAAAACTCAAGTAAAGTACAGATACTCCCAAAAAATACTTAAGTACTGTAACAAAGTATTATTACATCGTTACATTACACCACTGGTAATATACATTCTAATAAGCAACTAGTTAATAGTGAGCATTGCGCCTTAAAATAAAGTGTTATAGGTAACACTTTAGAATAGGGAACACTTATTCACTATTAACTACGACTTTTCCCTCAATAAATTCCTAATTTGCTGCTTATTAATAGTTAGTAAGGTAGTTGTTAGGTTTAG
>NW_015540943.1:1613609-1621538 GCF_001515605.1 Sinocyclocheilus anshuiensis
TAATTACTACTAATAAATGGCTAATATTCTAGTAATATGCATGCTAATAAGCAACTAGTTAAGAGACCCTAAAATAAAGTGTTATATGTATATATAAAGACTTAGATTTGAATTGAGGACGCAAATAGAATCTAGAATTTAAATTTGAATTTAAGAAAGTAGAATTGACTGCAAAAAGTGTTTTTTTTTTTCAAGAAAAATATACCAATGATACACTATTACATAGAAATAAACTAATAGACATAGATACATAAAATTTATTGAATTCGTTTTGAAAGGCCACAGTGCCAGAGTGTTTAGGAAGTAATTGACTGCAAAAAGTTTTTTTTTTTCAAGAAAAATATACCAATGATACACTATTACATAGAAATAAACTAATAGACATAGATACATAAAATTTATTGAATTCGTTTTGAAAGGCCACAGTGCCAGAGTGTTTAGGAAGTCAAATAATGGCTTATAGTTGTCTATATATAAACTCAATTTGAGCTTTAATTGATTACTTTAGCAGTGTCAAGACACTGGTGGGATATCACAAAAAATACTATGATATAAATATATTTTTATAGCAAATTTATCCTTCAAATGTATGTCAAGCTCATCAATGGATGATAAACATAAAACTATCCCTTAACTAAATGTCATTCAGAAAGAAAGTGAGTGATGTCTCCATAAAACTAGCTTGCCGCTGGCAAGTGTTAAGTGATTTGGAATTGTTGGATCTGGAGGAAGATGAGGACAGACTTTCAGCTGGCACAAAGCCAATTAATCGTTCTCTCAAACAGTTTTAATTTATAGGAACAATTCATAACTCTTTTTTATAATCTTTTACATAGCATTTTATGATACTGTTTATTCATGTAAATGGCGGACAAATCCATGAAAGCTTAATATAAATCTAGAATTTATGACAAATCTAAGAATATTTATCAAAGCTCAGAGGCAACTATGTAAATACAACCACAGAGAGCACAGCTATCAAGCAATATAGTAGTGATATTACAGTGTTAGATTAAAGATTTGATGGTTTGGATTGAAATATAAATGAATTGCATACAGCACAGAGTGTATACTTTTTAACGAAACATACTACTACTACTACTACTACTACTACTACTAATAATAATAATAATAATAATGTGGTTCTTTTTTTTCATTTTTGCAGATGAAGTGGATCATCATTTCATCATTGCATTTATACAAAGAGTTTGCATTCTGTGTACAATATAGATAATACATATACACAATGCTGAAACAGCTTTGTAGTGTGGTTATATGTGATTCTGAACATAGCCAATGAAACTGGCTGCTGGTTTCCTTGATTTACACTTAGAACGAGATGAAAAATGTAGATGGCCAACAGTTTGGCTTTTTGTGGCCCACATGCTGTTTCAGAACCTTTTTTTTTTGTGATATATTAAGAATTAATTTATTTTGCATCAGCCTACATTAGAAAGTTCCTAAAATAATATTATATTTAATCGTATTCAGTCCCCATGTCCACTTATTCTCACTACATAGATTTTTAATGATAATTAAATGATTTTTAACACACTATGATAACTGGGATATGAATCACAGAAATGCATTATTGCCAGGCAAAAAAAGAGAAAGAGGAAGAAATTTAATAATGATATTTATTCAGCAAATGAAATTGCCAGGCTTGCAAAATTTGCCTGCCGAACAGGCAATAAATTATACCTTTGGTGGCTCCATAAGCCCAAGGATAATATCACAACCAATGAGATGTGAGGAAATGCTAGAGTTGGCTCATGTTCACATCAGAATGGGCACTGGGGAGGAGAGATACATGGAGGTCCTGTCAGAGAACTTTGATTTAAACATACATTACATCACACACACACACTCACAGAAAACACACACACCTGTATCTCAGCTTTCCTTTGTATCAGCTTTAGTTTCCACATCTTACATTCATAGATGGATAGATACTGCAGTGATGCCCAGAGGAAAATTCCAGAAATGCATGTGCTCTATGCTGACACACATTTGTTTCACTCAAACATATACACATTTGTACATACCAACTACACAGGGGTCTGTCAAGCAATGTGAGATATTCTATCACCCCAGATTTAAAGATTACATTAGTAAAGGCATTACTTATAGTATTTTGCTATGTAAAATATAAGAGGTGGAGTAAGAAAATTACTATTACTGTAGATAATCATCATAATTAAATTATAGGGGAGATGTGCTTAATTGTAATGAAAATAATGTAAATCCCATGCAAAAAAAATTAAAAATAAAATAAATAAATAAATAAATAAAGACTTGATTTAGGGGTGAAATTTGACCCAGGAATCTCCTTTTTGAGATGGGAAAGTCACAAGCTTGTATCAGGCACATTAATTGTGTTGACTAATTGATTAAACAAAAACCCATCACTGTGTGCTGCAGCGTGCAAAACTGCAAGGGCTGCGGCTGGTGACAAGCTGTCCAGACACTAATGAAATAATTGGCACCACTGGTTACACACGACTTGAATACTTTGTGAAGCTTCACTTGCTAATCAGTAATATAACTGCTGGCTGAACAGACCGACTGATGCAAAAATGAACATGAGACTATGTGTGCAATGGAGTTCTGGTGCAAGTAAGGTAACAAGAACATTTGGATATTGTAGAAAATGCACTCTTTTCCATCAGTGTATATACATGCATCACTGGAGAATACTGTCACTGTTTTCCTGAATCAACAAATGTAATTTCCTCCATCTCAAATTATGTATTATTCAAGCTTGATATCATTATGTGATGAAAATCACAGTAGTGGAAATAACATTTAAAATATATTTAAAACAAAAGGGCTGCTTTTGTCTTTGTCTGAGGCAAATGTAATAGCTAATATTTTTTAATCCGAAAACACAGTAAAACAAATAAATAATATTTTCACACATTTAGCTATAATTTTCTTTCAGAATTTGCTGTCACATTTCAAAATTGTTCTATATCACATAATGAATATTAAAATGGTTAATGTATATTTCATTTATGTATTTATGATTAGCTTTAATCAACCCCTGGTATGTTAAAGTGCCTGTAGTTGAAGAAATACTCTTTTGCTGAGTTTTTCTTTTTTTTTTTTTTTTTCCCCTTTCTTTTTTTTATTTTTTTTAAGACGGATATTCATAGATGGATAGATACTGCAGTGATGCCCAGAGGAAAATTCCAGAAATGCATGTGCTCTATGCTGACACACATTTGTTTCACTCAAACATATACACATTTGTACATACCAACTACACAGGGGTCTGTCAAGCAATGTGAGATATTCTATCACCCCAGATTTAAAGATTACATTAGTAAAGGCATTACTTATAGTATTTTGCTATGTAAAATATAAGAGGTGGAGTAAGAAAATTACTATTACTGTAGATAATCATCATAATTAAATTATAGGGGAGATGTGCTTAATTGTAATGAAAATAATGTAAATCCCATGCAAAAAAAATTAAAAATAAAATAAATAAATAAATAAATAAAGACTTGATTTAGGGGTGAAATTTGACCCAGGAATCTCCTTTTTGAGATGGGAAAGTCACAAGCTTGTATCAGGCACATTAATTGTGTTGACTAATTGATTAAACAAAAACCCATCACTGTGTGCTGCAGCGTGCAAAACTGCAAGGGCTGCGGCTGGTGACAAGCTGTCCAGACACTAATGAAATAATTGGCACCACTGGTTACACACGACTTGAATACTTTGTGAAGCTTCACTTGCTAATCAGTAATATAACTGCTGGCTGAACAGACCGACTGATGCAAAAATGAACATGAGACTATGTGTGCAATGGAGTTCTGGTGCAAGTAAGGTAACAAGAACATTTGGATATTGTAGAAAATGCACTCTTTTCCATCAGTGTATATACATGCATCACTGGAGAATACTGTCACTTTTTTCCTGAATCAACAAATGTAATTTCCTCCATCTCAAATTATGTATTATTCAAGCTTGATATCATTATGTGATGAAAATCACAGTAGTGGAAATAACATTTTAAATATATTTAAAACAAAAGGGCTGCTTTTGTCTTTGTCTGAGGCAAATGTAATAGCTAATATTTTTTAATCCGAAAACACAGTAAAACAAATAAATAATATTTTCACACATTTAGCTATAATTTTCTTTCAGAATTTGCTGTCACATTTCAAAATTGTTCTATATCACATAATGAATATTAAAATGGTTAATGTATATTTCATTTATGTATTTATGATTAGCTTTAATCAACCCCTGGTATGTTAAAGTGCCTGTAGT
Organism: Sinocyclocheilus anshuiensis; assembly: GCF_001515605.1. Lineage (NCBI taxonomy): Eukaryota > Metazoa > Chordata > Actinopteri > Cypriniformes > Cyprinidae > Sinocyclocheilus > Sinocyclocheilus anshuiensis. Next base: position 1,617,891 of record NW_015540943.1, read on the forward strand.
TGAAGAAATACTCTTTTGCTGAATTTTTTTTTTCTCCCTTTTGCTTTTTTAAAGATGGTTTGGATTGCTGCTGTTTCTTTTTGGGAAGTTGCCATGGTGACAGTAACCCATGAAAAGGTAATTGAAGGAGAGCATAGGTCGTGCTCTACTCTGTGTGAAAATGGCAACAAAAAGAAAGAGAGATACAGTGATGGAGAGAAAGAAAAAGAAAGAGAAGAGGAAAAGATTTAACACTAGACAAAGGAAAATGAAAAAGAGAAAGTGAGATTTTCTCACGGGTTTCTTTGTCGCTCTCAGAGGGAATGTTGGGTACTTTCATGTGAAAACAGTGTTTAATTGTTGACCGCACAGTGTCATTACTAACAGCGGGGGACCAGTAGTCAGTTATTTGTGAATGTGAGTTTCGAAATAATTAACTGTCTTCCTGTTTACTAAGCAGCAATGCTAGTCAAACAGACAAGCTTCTGGGAGTGTGCCACAATGGAGAGGCTGTTAATTATGAAGCAGACATGATCTGGGTGTTGCAGACCAGTGTGAATTTGAATACTGCAAAAACCTGACATGACATCCTTGGTGGGATGTCCCTGTAAAGCAAATGTTAATGAAGGGCCAAAATAATGAAGAAAGAAGGGACTTATAATTATCATTTGGGCTTGCTAAGGCTGTTGGTCATATGTATTGATTTGAACAAACCCATAACCATTTATTAACCTTATGCATGTAACTTGTGTTACTGATATGAATGATACATGAAAATGAACTGTGCAGTTAGCAGCTCGTTGTTTCTCGGGACTTGTACATTTCTTATATTAAGGAAAATAGATTAGAATGTTGTGATGAGTCAGTGGAAACATGGAGAGAGTGTGGTAAAGTACTCAAAACACCATATAGACAGGAAGAGAGAGATAGATGGGAAGGACTGATATACTTAGCTTCTTCACTGATAACTTTATACATACAGACAAATGTTTCTGTTGTTTGACTCACAATAGCATCTGCATTATATATGACACCATACTGAGCCAGCTGAGTCATTTAAACTTCCTGTCATGTGGGTAAAAAAAGGAAAGATAAAAATATAAAAGAAAGAAAGAAAGAATTTTTATTTATTTATTTTGATTATTTTTTTTTTCTCCTGCAATTTTCCACAATTACTGGCTTTACTCAATTTACTAAATTCCCCCTTCCCTCTAATTATTATTATTATTATTATTATTATTATTATTATTAGTGGTAGTAGTAGTAGTAGTAGTAAGTTTAATAATAATTATTCTGAATGTGAATCTGCTATTAGCACTACTACTAGCCTAATAGCTACTAGTAGTAGTAGTAGTAGTTGTTATCCATTAGTTTATAATAATAATTATTATTATGAATAATTTTATTCTAACATTTATTTATTAGTAGTAGTACTAATAGTAGTAGTACTTGTTTATTTTATTATTTAGTAGTAGTAGAAAATGTATTAATAATTATTCTAATATTATTATTATTATTATTATTATTATTATTATTAATAATACTTTTGTTGGTGTTGTTGGATATTCATCCCACTGGTTAATTTTCAGGCAACACTTTATTTTAAGGACCAATTCTCACTATTAACTAACATGCAAATTACTAGCATATTGGCTGTTTATTAGTACTTATAAAGCACATATTAATGCCTTATTCTGCATTACCATATTTTAGATCCCTTAATCCTACCCCATACCTAAACTTAACAACTACCTTACTAACTATTAATAAGCAACCAATTAGGAGTTTATTGTGGCAAAAAATTGGACCTTAAAATAAAGTTTGACAGAATAAACATAATATTTATTAATTTTACATTAACCTTCATTAAAAATGATGTAAAGAATTATTGTTCATTATTAGTTAATGATACCTAATGCATTAACTAATGTTAACAAATTGAACCATATTGCAGTGTTACCACACATTTTTACACATTTAGAACACTGAATTATTGTGACATAAATTAACAAGGAAAAATTAATTAACAAGAACCTAGATTAATAACTTCTGAAGAAAAAAAAAGTTCTTTGTTAGTTCATGATATCTAATGCATTAACTAATGTTAACTCATTATTGCAAAGAAAGCTAAACCTTATTATAACGTTTTAACAGTTAGTTTACTTGTGCACCAAAGGGACAGCAGTGTCAGGGAAGAGCATTCCTGAGATCAAGGCTGAGTCTGAAAGCTAAGACAGCTGCCTTACTGCATCACTGGCCAGTCAGTCAGTGACAGATAGTGTTTTTGCATACAGGTACCTCCTATGGACTTACAAGGCACCATAACATCATGTCTGATCACCGAGAACAATTTCAAACTTTAGCTAATAACCAAACAAATATTAAATGACCACAATGCTTAATTGATAGATAGATGATAAATAAACTAACAAACAAGCATTTGTCAGTTAATTTACACTTTTCAATCTCTGCATATTTCATTTTTCTTTGCGATAAAGCCAAACCGCATACATAGAAATGTGGAATCATAGGCAGTGAAGGAAATGTATATATGCTGGATTCACATTTCAGAATCAAGTCATTTCAATAGACAGGATGTAGGATAACCTACATTTCCCCATGTCCTCGGCCCAAAAGTGCCCATAGTTGAACACCCAGCTATGACTAAGAACAGTTTTGAAAACTAACCTAATTCACACTATCTATTTTTTTTTTATCTTCTTTTCTCACCTGCATTATCAACACAGACAAGTACAGAACAATCAGTGTCTAAATGCTAGTTTCAGTCATTCTTGACTCACACATACTGAAGGAAACAGGTGATAAGGGGGTGGGGGGTACGACTCTCAAGCTGTCAAACTCCACAAAGACTCGAAAGTGAAGGATAGAAAGTTAAAGTGCTAGTGTTGTACTTAACTGAAGGAGAAAAACAATGTCAGGCAGTGTGTGTCTTTTTGAGGGAGTATGACAGGCCTCGAGTAACCTTGGAGTGCAAAAGAGTTGCATTGAAATCACAAGCAATGTGCTTTAAGCTTGATAGACTTAAAAATATTGATCTTATGTTTTTTTTATTTTTCTAATATATCATATTTATTGCTCAGAAAGGCATTTTATCATAATGACCAGCTCATAAAAGCTAACTTATTTTATTTCCATGTTGTGAATATAAGATCACTATCTAAGAGTACTGAGGTTTGCATCATAATGCCTGGTTATTATAATTTAAAACCTGATAGAGTAAATAGGTTTTATGCTTTGCTTATTTCACTATATATATATATATATATATATATATATACTGTATATATATATGAAGAGTTTGGTTCCAAATGCTATAAATCCATTTTGATTAATTTGAGTAAAAATGTGTTTTCTTTACCAATAAAGTGGCAAGATGGAAACCACAATTTTCTGTTTCAAACTTTCACATAGCATCTTTAGGTTATAATAACATTAAACATTCAAATCCAGATTTTGATTTTCAAAGATTTATTATAAAAATGTATTATTTTTTTCCCAAAATGCAATAAATCCATGACATGTTTTTTTTTTTTCTTTTTTTTTCAAAATGCAATAAATCCACTGAATCAATATGAAAGTTATTTTTCATATTGAAACTGTTGAAAATACACAACATAGTAAGTTGATCCACATATGACAGCCTCTGAA
>NW_015540943.1:1621568-1637502 GCF_001515605.1 Sinocyclocheilus anshuiensis
ATTCTTTTTTCTCAAGAAAATTTAAATGGTACTTGCCTATCCAGAAGTCAATGGGGGTGGTTGCCAGTGGACTGAGGTGCTCTGAGTGTTTTTAGAGCATTGCTATATGGATGCTATGGGGCTCTGAGTGTCTAAGTGGTTCCTCGCTGGCACAAGTCAAAAGAGACCATCCTGAAGTCTCCCCCAAGTAAAAGCACACCTCTCCTCAACAAGCTGCATGAGTTGACACATGTCTGTAGCAGTAACAGTGTGGGGCAAGTTACAGATCAAAGTTTAATATCTAGGAGGGAATTCAATAAACAGCTGTGCCACAAACCCACAATTCAGTTTAACAGACACAGTACTGAAATGTTCAGTGCTGAAATTGCACTGCATCTTCAATTTTTTGATTTAGTAATTGACTTACTTTTCACACAAACACACCTTCTTTCTATGTAAATTAGGTTCATTATAGATTGCGTTTGTCACACAAATTGCCAGGTACAATTTTCATCAATCTGTATCACACCAAATGAAACCAAACAGCACATAAAATACAATTTGCTATATATAACAGATGTTTGAGTGTACTTTCTAGTGATCATGGCAGTGGTAATTGTAGCCAGGCAATAACGTCGCCAGTTGTCACATTTGAAAGAAAGCTTATTTTGACTCACGTAAAACCAGTTAATTTAGATATTACGATTTGTAGGTTACTTTTTCCCCCTCAGTTTGGACAAAAAACAGTATGTGAAAAGAGTAGTATGTCTGAATTAACAGTATTCATAAAACAGTAGGCAAAAAGTACCTACTGTAGATGACTTAATTCTTGGCATGTACCTTGATAGTGGTACTTTTGTAGTACAGTGTTAATACTCCATGTACCATATGCAATATTAGCATTAGTCCAGGTCACGTGTTCAGATGCTGTTGTTTTCCTCCATAGGGACATTATACAGTAAAAGTGTAGGTGTCTCAATTACTCATTTTAGAGATAAATTAATTAACTGACACAATTAATCATCATAACCCATCATTTGCTAACATGCTTTTGAGGAACTTGTTTCAAAGTAGACAACACACTCCACCTGAAGTCTGGAACATTGTGTGTAGCTTGTTTTCATAGTTATGGCAGCTGTATACTACCTTTTAATTATGTCCCATGCACAGCTATAAATCTGCATCAACAGAGCCACTTCACTAACTCAATGCATATTCATGATAAGGACTAAATATTCATGAGCAAATGGCTTTCTGAACCTGTGCATAACCATAATTATGAAATACAATCACATGCCAAAGTAATATAGATATATGGTGCTGAATGAATTATATCACTCCACCCCACTGCTGACTCACCATATACAATAATAGAGTCACTGTAGAATGAGCTGTCTTCCAGTACTGTGGCTGTATGCATTTACATTTATTTATTTAGCAGATGGTGTTTATCCAAAGTGACTTACAAATGTATAACATATCCATACAGTTTTGACTGAGTTTCTTCTTTTTATTCTTATTGTTTTATTAATCCATATTACCATAATTGTTTGAGATGAACATGCACTATTAAGCAAACTATGGTGTTGATAGTCAACAAAGATGTGTTTAGAACTAGTCGCAGATTTCAACAATTCTCAAAATAACTGTAACAGTACTGTCCAGAAAGTCCCCAGCAGACACGATGGATCCTTTGCTACAAACAACACAAACTTGTCAGATCATGATATCAGACCATTGCATGGTATCCATTGACAATCGCTTCTAAATCCAACAAGACTCAGGCACCGCAGTCCACAGATTAATTGATGACATTATGGGGTTGTTTAATGGTGAATTTTTAGTTAACTTGTGGTATTGTCATTGATCTTTAAGGTGGTGTTAAATCAGGCCTGTTAACCCCGACCTCCTTAGAGAAACCTGGAACACATTCCTTTTGACTTTCTAAAGACTATGTAAATGAAACTTAAAACTGAAAATTAGTTGTAAATTGAAAAATCAGCTAGTGGGATGGCAACTATAGGAGGCATTGGGCTACTCAGCAGAACAAAGAACTCACGAACACTGTTGCAGTGGTATTCATCATAGTTCATAACTTTGATTTTGTCATTTGCCTATGTGGCATGCAACAGGCAGTTCAAACTATAGTTCGACCACTAACAGAACAGAACAAAGTGCAATTTAAGCAGCATTGTAAATACTGCAGCATGTTTCTCGCATGTCATACAGTATACTCCATGACCCATGGCGCAGTCATGGTTATTAAAGTTTCCATGAATTAGCTTGACGAGCACTGTTTTCCTTGATGTGATGACATATGCATACATTGGGTTGAAAGTGTTTCATTGGTTTTGTTCTAAATATATTTTTATAGGCAGGAAGCATTCAAGACTCGCAAGTAAACGCCCACTGCTTATTAAAATAACAGATGGACGCTGCTGTGAAGTACTCTGAAAACAACATGGGTCATTTGGGTTAAAAACGTATAAATACTCAGTATATATCAAACGGTCTGGAACAGACAATGCAATAGTGGTAAAAACACATTTAATCACACTTCTGTGTTGCGACAAAATGTTGGATGTGACATGACGCAACAGCGTTTGCGTCCGATGTAGATATGCTAGGATCACAAGGAAGGCAATTCAAAGACTATTTTTCACAATTTACACTACACAGTGTCTTGTAATCTTGCAATGTCATCTGTATGGTTCTGTTGATGGAGTAATCCTGTTTGCGTCTCTCTAGTATTTCCTCTCCTCCTACTACAAGCGCATATCAGTGGCCATGGCTAAACAGGCAGTGATGTAGAAGCAGACATTGATCTTCTCCTGCGGAGGCGGTGCTTAGCCACACTATTACGTCATAAAGTGGCACATTCCAAAACAAGATGTTTCCTGAGTTTGGTTTCAATAAAAGCTGTTTTTAAACTAACGAGCTTAATAGGTTTGAAACTTACAGGATGTTTTTTTATATATAGTACTTTGACCTGGTATATGTCAAAAGATCAAGGAAAATTTGATTTCTCAGTTCATGACCCCTTTAAGATGCAGAGTATTCAGGAATTATACAATGCATAACATATAGTGTCCAGGGACTGTCAAGCTTCTTAAAGGAAAATTGTCCAATTAAGGTAGTCCATGATTTGTGTGCCATGATTTATTTTAAGTCATATGAGAGCTTAAGGAACATAACAATATTTAAGTTTTGTAAATATTGTCCTATACTGTAATTCTCAAATCTCATTCTCAATGGATTATAAAACAAACAAAAACAGCAATCCTAATGCAATGGCTCTCTTTGCCACATTTGAACATTCATGATTCATGACAAAAGGAGAAGATATTTTAGCAAATAAAAACTCAAATTTAATTATTTCCTTTTGTATTGAATTTTAAATTATTTATCCCCTTATAGAAAATTAATGAGTGGTAGGATCAGCTTTGTTAGCATCTGTTAGTAACTTTCTCTGCCAAATGCATAAACGGTAATGTCAATCTGAAACCTTTGGCCATTTTTTCTGGCAAAATCACTCAAGCTGCATCAAGTTGGACAGGAACCATTTGTGGATGGCCATTTTAAGTCATTCTGCAGATGCTCAATTGGATTAAGGTCTGGCCTGTAAATCGGACACTCTAGGAAATGTACTTTGTTGGTTTTAAGCCACTGTGTTGAGGGTTTTGCGGTATATTTCAGGTAACTGTTGAAGATAAATCGTCATTTAACTGACTTCCAAGTCCCAGTGCTCTTGTGAATTCCAGCACATTTTCCAGGATTTTTTCTGTTCTTACATCTGTTAATTTGTTGCTATGTTAGATTTGTGCCAAAAACAGAGCTTAGAAATGAAACCTATTTTTAAAATGAGCTTTCTTCCATATATATATATTTTTTTTTACAGTACAGATTTTCCTACATACATATTGCCTTTGGGCAAGACTTTGGGGCTGAACTCTCAATTATTCAAGTACAAGTCACTTATTTGCATGAGGGTTAAATGATAAGTTCAAGTTTTGTTTGCATTCAATGGTGTATGTCAGTGCTTGTTATCAATACACTTCAGAAAGTTAAGTGTCTTTCAGACTCCAAGAAGCACCTTTTTTCTCTCTTTTCTTTTACTTTGACTTTTATTAATTTGGGTGTAAATAGCAAAAATTATATTTGTTTAAATCTGAATTTTCTTGGTGGTACTGGATAGCACTGTAAGTCACAAACAAATATGTAACCACTGTCTATCATATGAGCTTTTGATTCTGTAAGCTGTTTGTGAGCTACATGCCGATTCAGATATTTCCAAGGTGAGATGTGTACAGTTGGACAAAGCATTCAAGATATCGCTGCCCCTACTGCTGATCTGGTTAAGGCCACATAGGATAATGTGGTAATGGAATTTAAGGATAATGGAATTTAAGGATTTAAGGGTCAGTTACATGATTCCCAACGAATTGGGAGCACACAAACTAGCGAGGCATTTATAGTGGTCTCTATGACCCTTGGTTGAAATTGCGTTCCAGGGGTTTGAGGGGTGTTGCCCCTCAGTTGAAATCAGGTTCCTTTGGGTGGTTTCCCCTTGGTTATAATTGAGATCCAGGCCCACTGAGGGGGCACAAATCTGATCCCCTAAAAACTTTAACAACCATTGTAAATCTGTTCATTGTATTTTGTTTTGCTAGATTTAACTAAATCTATTATACAGCCTTTAAACACAATGTTTCTCACCCAAAACCCAACAAATTCTCACACACTCCTTAGTCAAACATACCAGACACATTAAGATCATGAGGGATTTAAATGCAAATGCTCTTGCAAAATGCAAGAGTTGGTGCGATGAGAATGAAGAGGTAGTGAGATAGAGGGAAGTCTAGAGAAGACCTGGAGGAAGTAGCGGAAGAGAGGATGTGTGGTGTCTTTATCCTGCATCAGACCCTGCCAGCTGAGATTAAAGACAGACCATCTCAAGGCGGCATTCACACTCTGAAGGCAAAATGACCTCTTCACTGAATGCTGATGAAGCACAATGAATGGCCTCATGGACCCCGAATCTGCTCACAGATTATAGGCCTTGTGATCCCACACAAACTCATGCAAACCCCCCAAAAGACCCCGAGGGTTAAGACCGGGTTCCACATTAGGAAAGGTTGTGTGATTGTTCTAAACGCACCACGGAAATCACCATAAAAATAATTTATACAGCTTCACCAATTTATGCAATTTTATTATTTATTTAATTTATGTCAACATTATTCAGTGATAATTATGAATGTGCACATTCAAACAAGAGAGATGTAATGTAGGATGTTTCAAAGTTTTGAATCACTGATTTGAATTTAATATGTAAATCATTTATAAATCATTATTTTTGTGATTAGAGAGATTAATACCTAAAAATAGATAATTTGTGATTCAAAAGCATGAATCATCCAAGTAAATTAAATATTACGGATGATAATATATGAAAAAAAAAACAGGGCAACTTTCATTATGGGAATGTGATTAGATTGGCATTCTAAAAAGCTAAAATAAAATGCAAATGGTACACTTGCTCACAGTGTACACAAATAATATACTAATCTAGTATCATAACTGAGTACTAACTACTTTGCAAACTTTTTTCATGAAAACTGAGCCAAATTAATTTCTGCTGAATGTAAATATGAATTTCGAGTTGAATGTAATGTTTTAAATATTTATGGCCTAATTTTGCAGGCCATACAAGTAATAGTAATCATCTCTTAGGTTTCACACATCTTTAGCACAGACATAAACATGAGCAATAATTAATCACTGATCGTTAATACAGTACTCATTTCACACACTTTTTTTTTCTCTGTCTATAGAAAACAGAAGCTTTAGTGACACTTGTTATTGAAATACTGTATGCTTTCTGCAGCAGATGCAACTCTCCTACAGCAAAATCCCCAACAGTAAAACTGAAGCTGGCAAGCGGGTTGACAGCAGTCGGATGTTGCAGAAATGAGGTGATGTGCTGTGCTGGGACGCTGTGCTGGGGTTCACCCCTGATTACGCTTGTTAAGGGCATCATTTAAAACTACCCTGCCGGCTAGAAGTAAGAGAAGATGAAGAGTCACATGCAGTGTTTGTGAAGGCTATTTGGAATCACAGCTTGCTTAACTGAGTGTCTTTACATTGATTTTGTAGTTAACATGGAGGTTCAGAACAACTGGCATCATTAAAACACAGGAAGTTGGAACTCAAGCACCAGTATTCAGACATTTTTAGCAACACTATACATTTTGAAGTCAAAATGCAAAGCAACTAAAAACAAAGGCAAAATCAAGCAATGGGTGTTGTTAGAGATGATGTCATAATCAACTGGGTAATTGTTGTTAGAGGTGATGTCATGATCAATCAATAGTCCAAAGACTTTATAATAATGTTTTGATTTCGAGAGACACAATGAGAAATTATGAAGAACAAATTACAAAACTGCATAGCCTATATACTCAATAGCAGTGAGGGATTGCCTTGCATGTGGCTAACAGTTTCTGTTTAATGCCAAGGTTGCCACCAACAAGATTAATTTGGAAGATAGTGTAGTGTAGTAAGAACAGTGCTGAATTATTTTCTGGTTATTCTGTTGTGTTGACTTGGCAGATGAGTTGAGAAAGTCATGGAGCTGACCTCTGAATCAATGACTATTGAAAGAAATCCATATTCATTGGAAGTCTCGGAAAACATTCTTTATCAGCTATAAAAGTCTGTGCTGAGATCTGTGATTTGTATAGCTAAGTCAAGCATCATTATTACTAGTGCCTTTGTCAAGTCAAGTCAAGTCAAGTCTGCTTTATTGTCAATTCTTCCACATGTACAGCACATACACACAGAGAATTGAAATTGCGTTACTCTCAGACCCTTGGTGCATACAGATAACACTAACAGTAGAACATAAATACAGATAGATACAGATTTAAATATAAAATACAACTATACAATTATACAAATAAGGTAAAATGTAAAAAAATATATAAAGCAGAACAAGGCGAATGGCAGATAGAGTGCAAACCAGTGAAGTAAACAACAGTGCAGATATAATTATTTTTAAAAATGGGCACAAAAAACAAACAGATTAATGTTGAAGGAGGGATATTTAGAAACCAGAATAATTTGGGTACCATTTCCACATACAGGGCCATATGATTTCTGTGATGTGAAAAACTTGGATGGAATCGCAGAATACCATCATAAAAATGGAATTTACTGTATAATGCGGAATGTCACGGAATTTGCCAAATTTTGGATGAATAAATCAAAAGTATGTCAGTATACTTAAATGAAAATCAATATATGAGTACATAATCTCTAGAACTTCTCTGAAAGTCACTTCGTGAGCATTTTACCATTTCTTTTGAGAAGAATCTATTGTCATATCACATACAAACAGAAACTTAAAGTACTTCACAGCAACCAGTTAAAATAAAAGTTCAGTTTAACTTGAAGAAACTATGAAAGAAATATATTACTTAATGTAATGGTAGTACTACTACTTCTAATAAAATGATTATTAAAATTATTTTTTTTGGAATATTTACCAGAAAAAATTATTTACCAGAATTTATTTACCAGAAAAATATATATATATATATACCAGAATTTCTTTACTAGAAAAATGTAAATGCATAACACAGTATTTCTGAAAAAAAGTTATAAAAAAATGTTCTTTTAATAAAATCAGTTAATTACAGATGCTTTTGACTATTAAAATTTAAGGAAGCCATTAAAATTGAATCCAGAAATGTAATGGAAAACATAGAATTTAGTTCAAATAAAACTGAATTTGAGAAAAAAAAAGTATTTCATAGGGCCTTAAAAATGTAATAAAAAAAAAAAAGCCTAAGCTGGTTGGCTGGTTTTAGCTGGTCATAGCTGGTGAGCAGGCTGGTTTTAGAGGGGTTTTGACCAATTCTTTAGGTGGTCAGGTGTTTTGGTACAACACTTCAAAGTGAATCCTGTTTTGTTGTGCTTCTTTATAACACATACTATAACTGTTATGGGGCGAACGAGACGTGAGGCGTGCGGATCCATCTGCAGAGCTTTATTTACAACATGATTACAAAACAAGCAAGGGTCGAACAATGGCAAACAGGCATATCATGGGCAAGACAAATAGGCGTGGTCGATCTCCGGCGAACAATGTCCAAACAGGGTAATCCAAATCCGAAACAGGCAATAATTCAGGTGAGGATCAAACAGAGTCCAAACACAGTGTCACGTTCCTCCTCCGCAACACCCACAGTGAAAGAGGAACCGACAGACAACAAGGCAAAATCCAAAAACTGACTAAAGGATGAACGTGGTCCCTCACGAACGAGTCTTGACTTTAGTGGCTGATTAATGCCATCACAAAAAAAAATTATTAGCAGACAGTCTGGCAAGTCAGAACCATTTGCTAAAACGAAATACTCCTCTATGTACTCCTCAAGTGATTGTGTTCCCTGCTTGAGGGATAATAACAGACTTGCCATGCCCATACCTGGCCAGTATCCTGTGGGAAAGCTGCTGGATCCTCGTGTGGCCGAGTATTCTGTTATGGGGCGAACGAGACGAGAGGCATGCGGATCCATCTGCAGAGCTTTATTTACAACGTGATTACAAAACGAGCAAGAGTCAGACAATGGCAAACAGGCATATCATGGGCAAGACAAAAGAGTAGTCAGGTAAACAGTCGATCTCCAGCGAACAATGTCCAAACAGGGTAATCCAAATGGGTAATCCGAAACACAGGCAATAGTTCAGGCGAGGGTCAAACAGAGTCCAAACAGAGCAAGGCAAGAGAAAAATCCAAAGACAGGCAAGAGATCCAAAAACACGACTAGACTAATTATTAGCAGACAGTCTGGCAAGTCAGAACCATTTGCTAAAACGAAATACTCCTCTATGTACTCCTCAAGTGATTGTGTTCCCTGCTTGAGGGATAATAACAGACTTGCCATGCCCATACCTGGCCAGTATCCTGTGGGAAAGCTGCTGGATCCTCGTGTGGCCGAGTATTCTGTTATGGGGCGAACGAGACGAGAGGCATGCGGATCCATCTGCAGAGCTTTATTTACAACGTGATTACAAAACGAGCAAGAGTCAGACAATGGCAAACAGGCATATCATGGGCAAGACAAAAGAGTAGTCAGGTAAACAGTCGATCTCCGGCGAACAATGTCCAAACAGGGTAATCCAAATGGGTAATCCGAAACACAGGCAATAGTTCAGGCGAGGGTCAAACAGAACAGGGCAAAAGAATAATCCAAAGACAGGCAAGATATCCAAAACCATGACTAGACTAAACAGGCGAAACAGACCAAGACTAGAATCTAGGCAAACTCAGGATGGCTCCGTAGCGTTGCTATCACAGACGTAGCGATATAAGCAAACCGTACTTGCCAGTGAGGAAGAGGAAGTCCATGGCTTATGTAGGGTGTTTGATTGGTTGCAGCTGTGTGTTTAATCAGTGCAATGGATGATGGGAAATGTAGTCCGGAGTGACATGCAACAGTTTGTGTAGTGTGAGAGTCAATGTAATTGGAAGGCAACATCTGGTGGCGAGCAGACGGAAAACCACGGACCCGATTCTTGACAATAACAATTACATGTTAGGTGGTAGAGAGGCAAATAAGTGGCGCTCCACTGCTGTGCGGGACACATTCAGGATGGATTCCACTACAAACGTGATGTTGTCACATGCATTTTTGACTACCTCCATACTGTATGTTGTTTCAGCAAACTCTGCTGTGTATTGTGAACTGCTACAGAAAGGTGGACTGGCAGTACTTATGGTTCTAAACTAAAATTAGTATTTTTCAGCTTTTAACAATAGTGGAACCCAGGGGTGGCGCTAGGGTTGGGCTAAGGGGGCTGAAGCCCCAAATGTTTTCAATAAAGCCCCAAATGTTTTCAGTAAAGTCCTGAATGTTATTGCTATGCCCTGTACAAATCATCACTGAGATTTCATGCACATTAAAACAATCTATATTGGTACCGCAGATTTGCTCACTGCACATCCAACAGTGTCTACTTACGTTGTCATTCACTCCCTACAAGAACCGCCCACTGAGGCTAATACTTCTGAACGACATGTAAACTGGGCAACCAGCGATCAGAAGCTATAGCAGCTGCTTCAGATATCTGTATAACTTATCGCTGTACTACAGATTTTGTTATATTTTAAATTAGGTTATTTGTTACTGAGCATTGTACTCTGAAGCAACAAATATAGATATTTAATCATATAATTATATGCAGTCTTCCTAGATGCACATGCATTTAGAGTGATTATGAACGGTTTGGTTAGCATGGTCTGTGGCAGACTTTTCTTTGTGTCAGGGCAACCATTCAATGAACAAGTAATAAATATTAAGTGATTTAAATTGTAGAGACAATATTGTCTTTTATGCTCTATTTTGCTAAAGAAAATGGTTCAAAACAAAACCATCCCTTACGAAAAAGAAGTTTATTCAAGTGTGCTATTAGTATACTTCTTTTAAACTAAAAATAGGAAAGTATACTTTTAGTCTACTTTTTATGTACTTCTCAGAAATGGGCTTTATGTACTTCTCAGAAATATACTTAAAATGACATTTAAGTATACTTGACTTATACTTAGAAAAAGTCTTAAGTATACTTACTAAAATAAACTTGAAGTATACTACTGTTTGGTAAGGGATGTTGTGCATCTCTGCAGCAACACACAGCGGTGTTTCCTTACTGAATAAATTTGCGTTTTGGAACAAATCGGGTGAGTCAGTGATTCCCTGATCCATTCATAAAAACAGTTTCTTACGTCATTCCTGAATGAATTAGTCATTTTGAAATAATTAATTGAATAAATGACTCAGAGACTCACTTACAGTAGCTTGCCGCCACCTACTGGTAATTTTAGTTTCACATTTAAAAGTACATTGGTTACATTGGTGCCGTGATTCCATATGAGAAGCAAATGAGCTTCCTCCCAGTCAGAACAGCGGTCGTGGAAAAGAAAACACAGACAGACAGCGCTGGGAGCAGCTGCTCATCAGTAAAATAGTGGAAAATCAATAGAAATGATGATTCTGTCTGAACTATGCATTTTAAAACGAAAACGCACTAGTGTAAACGTAGCCTAAAAGATGTGGAAACTATGTGAACTTTATTAAAACGATTTGCACTGATTTATTGTGTTGGTTACATTTTGTTCCTTTTTGCTTATTTTATTCCTTTGTCCAGTAGCTTGGGAGTTAAGTCTTTGAGTCTGTAAAAACTTCAACAAGTTGAAAACATATATATTTTTGTAAGGTTTTTTTTTTTAAGTAATGTAATCTTGTTCAAACAGATTTCATAAAATTGGTATCGAAAAAAGGATCGTTCAGGAACCAGTATCGAAGTCAAGGTATCGGTACTGATATCGAACATTTTTGAATGATACCCAGCCCTAATATTACATGAGCTCATCCCACCCCTGCCCATGCCTAGATCTAACCAATACGAATTTAAATACATGCTTACCAACTGTGAGATTTTAAAATGTCACATCCTTGTGGTTCTTCTATTTCTCTCTGCTCCCTTTTTCTAGTAAATGGATAAATAATGTGATTTTTTTTTCTAAATGTCTGAGCAATTATAGAAGCATCCGCATAAGTGACTTCCAGCAATTCAGCATTTCACTTTTTTAAACATTAAAGCACTCAAGTTACAAATAGAGCTCAGATTCAGCCAATGTCTGCCATTAACACAAGCTTTTTAGATGTTTCAGTATCACAAAGACTGAAGGAACTATGTAGAGTCATTGACACTGACACCCGTATCGTCACTAATCTACAAGAGCCTTCAGGCTTTGCAAAAATACCAAATCAATTACAGTTTTACTTCAGCTGTTTTATGCTGCTGTTGAACATTTGTCTAATGACCTTAATGCATGAGAAAGTGATCTAATAAGCTTGGAGAAAGAGTTGGAGCTTAGAGAAATGTGGGAAATGTCATGTTTATGGAACTGTATTATGTATTATAGATTAGGGGTTGAACGACTTAAGATTTTTTAAAGTCGACATTTATGTGATGAAAGTCGAGTTGACGTCATTTATGAACAAATAAGCCTGAATTTTGAGCTGACAGTCGAACACTTGTGCACAGCTATGGCATATGGCTTTTTGCCCACCCACTGCTCATTTTTATCAGTTATTTTGTTTTTGGTTCGTTATATTTCTCACAGATTTCTGCTTGTTCTAAATCAGATACAGATAAAGTAGCATAGTAAAGATTACATTTAATCTGTATGAGAGGCCTTTTCTGTTGTCGGCCCAAAACTTTGGAATAGTCTCCCCCTCACATCAGAACTGCCTCAACCTTGTCTGTTTTTAAATCCACTCTAAAGACCTATTTATGTTTGTTGCCGTTCGATATCCCATGACAAACTGTCTTTGACCTTGTTCTCAGGAACGCCACACATTTTTACAGCTTGTGTATGTTCTGTGTATATTTGATGTGTTATTTTGTTTTATAACTGTTTTAATTTGCCTATTGTTGGTATAGTGTTGTAAAGCACCTTGGTCAACTCCGGTTGTTTTTAAACTGTGCTATATAAATAAAATTGTATTGTATTGTATTGTATTGTATTGCATTTATATGAATGCATTCAGGGCCGGCCCATCGCATAGGCGAAAATAGGCAAATGCTAGGGGTGCCATCCATCCATAGTGGTGCCCAAATGAGTTTTTTTTTTTTTATAATATTATTTTAATTAGGTGTGCACTATATTATCGACATATAATTGATATCGCATTATAGCTTAATGCCATAGTCATATTGTGAAGTTTGCGATTTAATATAAAAATACCAATGCGCTTCTAATGCAAGGCCAGCAGAGGGAGCCCTCGCCCGAGTATTGACTGTCACGCTCCCTCTGCTGCCTCGTTGGTGACTTCCTGTTTGGCAGCCATAAAGCATGGCTTGCCCAAACACTCTCTGCGAAGTATTGCCAGTCTCACTGCCTTACCGAGCATTCTATTACCATTGCCTGTTGATTTTGTGTATGACTTCTTGCCCGTTTGATTCTACTTCTGATCATTGGATTTTCCCTCTGTTTTGGCTGCCGATTGGACTGATTGACTGTGTTTAGACTACTGCCTTTTTCTGACACTGATTCTGGATTGCCCTCTAAATAAACTTCTGCATATGGATTCTCACTCGGCTTCAGCCTCCTCGTTACAGAATACTTCGCCACCCATGAATCCAGCGGAAGTTTCAGAGCTACAAGCGGCGTTCGCCTATCAAAGCGAGGTACTCAAAGGCTACCAAAAACAACTTCAAAGCCTGCAGTCCACCAATGAATACTTGACACATTATATTCGTTCACTTCCTCCACCCATGCCACAAACGGTAAGCCTTGCTATGCCTGATAAATTTGATGGTTCAGCGGATAAATGTAGAGGTTTTATCCGACAAGTAGAAATTTATTTTGACCACCAGAAAGACAAGTTTGCTTCTGATAACCAGAAATGTGCGTTTTTGATTACACTCCTTACGGGAAGAGCGATTACCTGTGCTGCTGCTGTTTGGGAGTCGGATTCAATAATTCGTACCTCTTCTGAATACTTTAAACAACAGCTACGTGATGTGTTTGAATATCCCACTGGGGGCAGGGATATTTCGACGCAATTACTTTCTATGTCCCAAGGAAATCATTCGGCAGCAGACTACGCAGTGGAGTACAGAACGCTGGCAGCACAGAGTGGATGGAATGATGTCTCGCTGAAAGCAGTTTTCCAGCGAAGCCTGACTCAGGAACTTCAAGCAGAACTGGCCTGCAAGGGTGAGACTTCAACTTTCTCTGAGTTTGTGAATTTAGCCATACGGATTGATAACCTAATGAGGAATGCTCCTAAGAGAAAACCTGCTTATGGGTCGTTGTCAAGCATATCAACTCTAGCCCAGTCACACTCAGTTCCCCTGGCCACCAATCAGGAACCTATGCAACTGGGTCTCTCAAGGCTCTCTGAGGAGGAGAGAGTTCGACGACGACTGCACAATTTGTGTTTCTATTGTGGTGAGGCTGGACATCATAGGCTGAAGTGCCCACACAAGACTCGGACGTTCTCCAATCCCCCACCCCGGGTAAATATTGATCAGTTCTTTCTCCTGCCATTTAAAGCACTCACCATTCCTGTTCAACTGGCTTCTGATGAGAACTCAATTTTGTTGTCAGCGCTGATCGACTCTGGAGCTGCCTTAAACCTCATTCACAAAGACATCGTCATCAAATACAACATTCCCACTCAACCTTGTAAACCACCTATCAAGATCCGAGCAGTTGATAATTCACCCATTGGAGATGGCATAATGGAACAAACTCACCCCATTCAACTCCAAGTCGGCCTGTTCAATCAAGAGGCTATCTCATTTTATGTAATCGACTCTCCAAGAAATGAAATCATCAATTTAATATTTGAATTTGAACTATGCGGTAGAGAGATGCACCAATCGACCATCAGCCATAAATCGGAATACTACTACTACTACTAATAATAATCATTTTGTTATTGTTTTATTTCAGAGGCTGTAAACCCAAAGAGGAGAAAATGAAGAGTTCAGATGCAAAAGCCTCTAAGTGCTATCTGAAAGTTTCTTCTAAAATTAGCATTTTTATCAGGCTCCTATATTTAGGTTCAGTTATTTCACTTTAATGGCATAGAAAAGGACCTATACATTGCCAATAAAGTAAAATTACTGAACCTAAACATAGGAGCCTGATAAAATGTTAATTTTAGAAGACAATTTCAGACGGCACTCAGAGGCTTTTACATCTGAACTCTTAGCGAAATATGAATGTATCTCTGAGGGGAACTGACTGTTTTAAGTTTAGATGGCATTTTCCTTTCCTCAGTGTGAATTGTGTTTACAGCGGTAATCAAGGAAACAATGCATCACTGCTGTTTTCATGCACTCATATTTTCATTCGTTCTTGTCTTTTGCTTAAAGAAAATCAGTATTGGATTCTGCCATGAAAAAATTAAGATCAGTGCATCCCTAAATTTATGAATGTTTGAAATTAAGAAATTAAGATTTAAATGTGAGTATTGTAGCTGTCTTTGGACGATAACATTCTCTAATTTAAATAGCTAGCTGAGTTAATGTCAGTTTATTTATTTATTTATTTTTTTGTGCAGCCGTCTTATTTCATGTAATTTAGTATTGTAGCTGCCTTTGGACGATAAAGTTCTCTAATTTAAATCGCTATCTGAGTTAATGTCAGTTTATTTATTTTTTATTTTTTTGTGCAAACGTCTTATTTATTTCATATGTAATTTGTTTTATGTCATAAAGCTATGCAGTTCCCTTTCAGTCGGTCAATCCGAGTCACGTCGGTGACCGACGAATTGGGATATCGCTTCGATAGACCAGGCTCCGCTACTCGCAAGGGGGCGGAGTCCCGTTGCCGCTGCCGCGATCTGGGGCTCCTTCTGGCGGACAGATGAGAACCACTTCCTGCAGTAGCGCAGGCGGTTTGAGGGTTACGGTGATGGCAAACCTCGCAGGGAACCAACCCTCTGGGGACCATCACTCCTCTTGCATCTCCGATCCAGTGGAGCGACCCACGGAACGCGCTGGGCCCTCTTTAAAGAGCGTACCAGCGGTATCCAGTGGACCTCCCCCCGACCAGATGTCAATCTCAGCATCGGAGGGAGAGCTGTCCGATGACGACTCGGCCCCGCTGCCGCCCTCCGTGACGGTCGGAGATGACAGCTATGCTTTCCCGGGCCGCCGAAAGCGTCGGGCTCGAGTGGGAACCTCCACCGTGTCCCGAGCTCTTAAAGATGGATGATTGGTTTCTCGGGGTGGCTCGCGCTGGTACTCAGTGCCCCGCCCTGGTGCCTTTCTTCCCGGAAGTGCGTGACGAGCTCACCAGGTCGTGGACGGCACCTTTTACTGCCAGAAACCGGCCGGCGGGCTCCTCCTCCCTCACCACCCTCGACGGCGG
>NW_015540943.1:1637720-1643402 GCF_001515605.1 Sinocyclocheilus anshuiensis
GTTGCGAGCTCACTCTACTAGAAGTGTTGCATCCTCCTGGGCGCTGGCTCGTGGCGCCTTGCTGACAGATATTTGTAGGGCTGCGGGCTGGGCGACCCCCAGCACTTTCACTAGATTCTATAGCCTCAGTGTGGAGCCGGTATCCTCCTGTGTTCTCACCTCAAACGGGTAGTGGCACCGAGAGGCCTTTTGCTTCCAAAAACTCCTTCGGGAAGGATGGGGCTTCTACAGCGTCCCTGTTCTAAGTGGAGTGGGTACGTTTTCCCAGTGTTATCCAATCTCACTCAGTAAGGTAGTGCTTTGAAAAATGGTGAGTGGAACTACTTGTCCCGAGCTGCTATGCAAGGGGCACCAGCTAAAATCTTGCCTAGGGCACCAAATTGGTTAGGGCCGGCCCTGAATGCATTAGTGAGAGCGATTGCGTGTGTGAATTTATTCTACCTGGCAGCATCTCTCTACTAATAGTGAAGCTGTGGGTTTTAGTTACTAATAAATATATGCTAGAACTTTTCAGTTTCTAAGCTATTTTATTTAGAAATCACAGAACAGCATTGACAATACATTTCCACACTACTGAATCATATTATTTAGAATAAAGCCAAGGTAACACTCATTTTACATACAGCACACAGTGAAAATGACATGAATATGACTGGGCAAATGGATAAAGCACAGCATAGTTTGAAATAACGAGTTTAAATTTTGTCGATTGTGCGTCTCAGTGAAGCTGAACTCTCCTCCAGTCCAACGCGATCATTTGCAGGATCAAAATGCTGCATTGCACAAGATCTTACAGCTGGATTATAAGCTGTTTAAAACGTGCATTCTCCCATTCAATTTTGAGCATCAAGATGGTATAATCACACAAGTCTTGTGGAGCGCTTTTAGAGTATGCCTTTATTTGTCATTTTAACTGTTTGGAAATGTAGCGTAAATGTGGACTTTAAACATTTCTTGTCCTGTTGCGCCCTCTAGGACCAGCGTAGAAAAGAAAAGTACTAGAAGACGAGAGGGAGGAAGAGAGGCAGCAGAGACTAGAACTATAACCCTCACAGCACTGTACAAACTGTATGAGTCATTATACTAAATGTTGTTAATGTTGTTGCTTTTATACAATTTATTTTTAACAAAAAAAAATTATATTAGCATTTATGATTCATTCTTGTTACACATTGTCTGCT
The DNA here is from genome assembly GCF_001515605.1 of Sinocyclocheilus anshuiensis. Classification (NCBI taxonomy): domain Eukaryota; kingdom Metazoa; phylum Chordata; class Actinopteri; order Cypriniformes; family Cyprinidae; genus Sinocyclocheilus; species Sinocyclocheilus anshuiensis. Next base: position 1,638,902 of record NW_015540943.1, read on the forward strand.
TTAGTAAAGTCAATAAAGTGAAAAAGTGGTATTCATATTTTATAATGATATACTAATTTATGTGAAAATCATTTACACTTCAAAGATAAGAGTCATCATTATGCAGGGGCGTCGCCAGAGAATTTTGAATGCAGGTCCTGAGGGGGCACTAGATCTTTGACAGGGGGAGCTGTGCAATTACTAAAAGCCTACTAAATATGAACAAAATAGGTTATTTATTTATTTTTATTTTTTAAAATTTAAAAAAAAAACTTGCCCACTCAATTTTTTAGCCTAGACATTCACTGAACAAGAATTTCACACCAAGTGTTTATTAGCGCGCTTATGGAGGCACCTGCGCGATCTCTTGCCTTTTTTTTCCTGTGGAAAGAGCTTAAAATACTCCATTATTTTTGGTCATACAGATGAGACTTATAGGCTACATCATTCACTTTTATTATGCATTTATTAGTGTACACATACACTCACAATAACACGTTATGCTTTTGTAAAATAGAGAAAATAAACAGGATGTGCTTTCTGCCGTCCCGGTCTCCGTGAACTGACGTGTCACAGGAATCGGCTACTTGCCTCACAGTCATAAAATATAAATCTATAGAAAGCTTGAAATGTCACCTATTAAAAGAACCAATTAAATAATAATAAAAAAAAATATCTCTGATAATGTAGTCCATATGAAATGGTGCATTTCTCTGTTAAAGCCACGTCCATTATAGCCTACTGTGGCGATGACGAGTCAATAAGTGTAATATAGCCCATTCTATGCTTAAGTTCGTGCATTAAAGCTTGCCGCAATGCACCGGCTAAAGTAAATATTAAGATTATGTCTGGGAAAAATAAGACATTTTAATGATTTATTAGTAAACTGCTTTTTGAGTCAGTGTTGGCAACTTCATCTTTGCAGCCGACACTGACTAGGCCTATACATTAAAAGATGGTTTAGTAGACCATTATTAATTAATTTAATATGAATGTGCAACTAGTTGCTATGGGGGTGCTTTGGTCTTTCTTTCCTGCTGGCCTCTCCCTAGCGCCGCCCATGTCATTATGTAATGCTTAAAGGGGTCATATGACATTGCTAAAAAAGAACATTATTTTGTGTATTTGGTGTAATGAAATGTTTATGCGGTTTAAGATTCAAAAAACACATTTTTCACATACTGTACATTATTGCTTATCCTCTATGCCCCGCCTTTCTGAAACACGTCGATTTTTACAAAGCTCATTGTTCTGAAAAGCTAGGTGTGCTCTGATTGGCCAGCTATCTAGTGCGTTGTGATTGGCTGAATTCCTCAAGCGTGTGACGGAAATGACGAGACAAAACCAATAAAACCCATTATAAGCGAGGCATTTGCTGCATCCAGTGGGGATATAATTACTGATTATAATTACTTGTACTGTCTTTTTACGCGTTGCGTTGTATCGCGCAGCATAAACATAAAACCATGTCTACATTTGTGATCGGAGAAACGACAAACAACAAGCGTTACTCTACACTGCTTATTCACGAACAGCTTGTAACACTCCAATGAGAAAGGAAAACTTGAAATCGCATCATATGACCCCTTTAACTTAGCTATTTCTAGTATTGTATTAGTTTTGAATTTTTTTCATGGGCATTTAATAATTTTTGACTTTCAGTCTGAGTTAAAACTCTTTTTTGGCTCATTTTATCTGTAAAAGAAAATCTGCTTAATAATTATGCACGCCTGAATATAAGACTTTTTTCACTTCCAGCCTTCATGAATAATTATATATCAATTATAAATGATTAAATACAAGATTAATAGTAGTTATTAAGATTGATATTGTTTGGAATTGGTAAAATGTGCTTGTAAAAAAAATATCAGAATATATGCTTGCATAATAATTATGTATGCACTGTATTTTTCCTCTTCTGCTGTCCAGGTAATGCAAGGAATGTTGTGATTGGCTGTAAAGGCAGCCAATAAGAATTTAGCAGCCTCGTCTCTGATTGGCTGGAATTGTGGCATATTGTAACTCTGGGTTGTGTTGAGCAAGCTAGCCGTTGGGATTTAGAGAGCATTGAGGGCTGGCATCAGGTGAGCAAGCTAGTGAAACGTTGCACGCGCAAGGTCTGCACAAATCCAAAAACTTATTTTAAATGCAAAATTGATTTTCGCGCACTGTAAATACTTTCTTCTTTGCGAGACAAACATTTTCTTCACAAAACTCAGTTTGCGCGCATGCAAAACGCACTTTTGCACGCTCAAAATATGATCTTTCGTGCGCAGAATTGTGGCAGAGATGTAATCCCATACATAGCCGCCACACACGTGCAAAGCACACGCACACACAGAGATGCTTTTCCGACCCCGCGAACACCGAGTTTATCCGTCTTTCGCATCTCCTTGAGTTTGAACGGACACATACACAAAGAATTATGTCAAAATACCAGTCTCGACAATCACTCTCATAAACGCAATCAGTTATGTTTTAAATGAATGTAAACAGCTGAGAAAGGGGTTGTGTTTGCGGAATGATGTATGTTAAAAGCACACATCCAGTTTTGTGTGAGTGAAGGAAATCCGCTTGGGAGTAGAGAGATTTCCACCATTACATCGCATTTCCAAAAAAGCACATTTAAAGGCATGTCATGTGATTTGGTTTGAAGTTTTGGAAGTGAGATTACCAGCTTGGCTGAGATTCTTTGTCTTAACTGTATGTGCATTGCCGTGAAGACAGCAAAAAAATGAATTACATTATCGTTATTAAATGACGTGCAATGGATGGAGAAATATCAAACAAATTAAGGAAAACTGAGGAGAAGGGAATACAGTTGTGTGTGTATACGTGTGTGTAATATTAACCACCCCTGTGTTCAAAGATACACAGCATTAAAAGTCACAGTTTAAGGAATCATCGTCATTACATCTTTAGAAAAAGTAGTATCTAAAAAGTATCTTAGATCTGTAAATGTATGTTGTGATTTGTTGCAGCGACATTAATAAGGATGCCTTATAAAACTGATATTCTCTCCAGTAAAAGGTCTCTTACATTAATAATTGCATATTTCCACAGCTTTTGCTTGATCCTTGCATCAGATAACTCAAGAAATGATGTCTAACAAACATTGCAAAAACATTTCAATAGGTTGCAGCTAATGAAGGCTGTAGTATGTTTTCATAGTAAATCAAATTCTTTACGCAAAAGATCAGTAATACTGAAGGATTTAACGATGCACAAAATAGCATATCTATTATAATATTACTCTAATATAATATTTTAATACCAGTAGAGCACAGGATAACAAAATGTAGTCTACACTGGGACAAAAAGCAGAAGAATGTTATTCAATGCGTGAATGCTGATAATGGAATTACTGACAAAAAGGAGATTTTAAAATGTTTAATCTCATCTCTTAGTGTCTTACATAAGTAACCTGAGACGTTCCCTTTCATGGGAACTTCGAACTGCGTCCTCTAGGGATCGCTATGGGGAACGGTATACCCGGGGTTTTAAGCCACTCAGAAAGAGCACGAAGCTGTTGCGCATAACTCTTACCGTACATGATTTTAGAAAAGTGGGCAAAGCATAACGTGAACACTTACCACTTATGTGGATTTTAGAAAGTGGGCAAAGCATAATGTGCACACTTACCAGCTATGTGGATTTTAGAAAGTGAGCAAAGCATAACGTGCACACTTACCACTTATGTGGATTTTAGAAAGTGGGCAAAGCATAATGTGCACACTTACCAGCTATGTGGATTTTAGAAAGTGAGCAAAGCATAACGTGCACACTTACCACTTATGTGGATTTTAGAAAGTGGGCAAAGCATAATGTGCACACTTACCAGCTATGTGGATTTTAGAAAGTGAGCAAAGCATAACGTGCACACTTACCACTTATGTGGATTTTAGAAAGTGGGCAAAGCATAATGTGCACACTTACCAGCTATGTGGATTTTAGAAAGTGAGCAAAGCATAACGTGCACACTTACCACTTATGTGGATTTTAGAAAGTGGGCAAAGCATAATGTGCACACTTACCAGCTATGTGGATTTTAGAAAGTGAGCAAAGCATAACGTGCACACTTACCACTTATGTGGATTTTAGAAAGTGGGCAAAGCATAATGTGCACACTTACCAGCTATGTGGATTTTAGAAAGTGAGCAAAGCATAACGTGCACACTTACCACTTATGTGGATTTTAGAAAGTGGGCAAAGCATAATGTGCACACTTACCAGCTATGTGGATTTTAGAAAGTGAGCAAAGCATAACGTGCACACTTACCACTTATGTAGATTTGTAGAAAAGTGTGCAAAGCTTAACCTGTGCACTTACCATAGTATTTGGATTTTAGAGTAGTTTTGCGGGGGCCTGATGATAACGAAGGCTCCCGTAGAAGCCTGTTTTATGGCCGCATGATCCAGGAAGTATGAAGCCGAAACCCGGCTTTTCTTACCGTCTGGACATATATCGACGAGTGAAATAAACACTGCAAGTCGAGCACCCGGTTTCTGAACCCAGCAGAGG
>NW_015540943.1:1644426-1670158 GCF_001515605.1 Sinocyclocheilus anshuiensis
TTGCACGCTTCAAACAAAACAGTCAATGAAGACGAAGAAGAGAATGATGTGTGCTCCCGGCGCCTATTTATACTATAGTCGCACCGGTAGTGACGTCATGGCTGTTGCCGGCCAACGAGTTGGTGTTTTTTCAATGTATGCTTCAGACACGGGTCACGACGAGGTGTTCCCCATAGCGACCCCTAGAGGACGCAGTTCGAAGTTCCCATGAAAAGGAATCAGGGCCGGAGTGGGACTCATTTTCAGCCCTGGAGTTTCATGCCTTAGACCGGCCCACTTTTTTCTTTTCTTTTTTTAAATCTATTATTCGCTTGCATATCTCCTACAACTGAGGTTTTTGTTTTTTTGAGCAAGGTGCCACTGTCAGGGGAGTCAAAGATAATTACATCATCATTAGGGTTGCCAGTTAACTTCAGAAATGGAAAATAAGGGCTAATTGTGATTCTTTCTCTTTTATTCTTTAAGAAAATAGTGTTTATTCTTGTAGAAAACAAGGGTTTATTCTTGTAGAAAATAAGGGACAGAATAAGGGATGATCCAAATATTTGTACTGTACAATAATTTAGGCCTATATCTGCCTGCAGTTAAAAAGTTATCAGAAATAATCACATTTGTTTTGCTTAACCCATTTATGTACAATTATTAAAAAAAACATTTAATGTCATACAAAAAATTAAGTACATTTTACTATTATAGAATTGTACTTTACAAGGGTAGTAATTTAGGAGGTGAAAATACTGTGAAATTACAAATGGTATGGGATTTGAAAGCATAACAACTGTAGTTCTATGAAAGTCAGTCAATAAAGCATTTTTGTAAACGATGGCACTTAAAGTTTTGAACTAAAATATTGTTTCAACCATATAGCCTGTGAATGAATAAAAATGCATACTTTTCAATGAAAGAACACTTAGAGTGTAGGTTGCTTCTGGTGCTTGGATTTGTACTTCAATATAATGAGGTCCAAGTTTAAGAATAGCCTACAATAGTTTTTTTTTTTTTCACTGTATTTTTTCTCTTTCTATTTAACAGCATTAACTTACAATGAAATACGTCTTCATTCAGGTAGACTGAATGTTTTCCTGCCTTGCTAAATAAATGTTGGGCTCATGATCAATAAGTTGCATTCGCCCAAACTGATTTTGTAAAATCAAAACGTGGACAGTGAACCTGGGTGCAGCTCGCTGTGAAGCGGAAGCAGCCGGCAGAGGATTCCGCTTGGTCTTAAAGCCATCCTTAAACGCCTACGTTCACAAATAACAATGATTTTCGCAAAAATAATTATTAATTATCAATTGAGAAGTTGTTATTATTATGGTCTGGTGAAAAAAAATAATATGGGCTGCGAGAAAATAATAAATAAAAATAGTAGGGCTGCTGTGAGTGCAGGCAGCATATTTCAACCCAGTAGCATGACAACACACTGGCCCTGGCGGCCAAAAAACAGACCGGCCCTCCGGGAATCCTCCCGGTGCTCCCGATTAGCCATTCCGGGCCTGAGGGGAATTAAAAACAAGGGAAGGAAGAATACTTACGCAACCACAAATTTGCATTTCACACAGCTCACATGCGCACAGAAGGTGTGCAATTAACAGAGGAAATAAATAAATAACATTGACGTTTGTTCAAAGTTCATGTTTCAGACTTCTAATTGGCTCTATTTATTTTAATTACTGTACCGTGTGTACTGAAAAATTAAACCCATCTTGATTTTGAAAGGGGAAAAATAAATGGGGAAAATTGTTTTTGTAAAGAAGTTGTGAGAATATAAGTGGGCTTTATGAACAGAACATCAGCCAAATTATGAAATATCAGGAAGTTGTTTTTCTCATCACCTGCAGAGCTTAACAAGTCTCATCTAGATAGCAAACACACTGACAAATAGATTTTTACATAATCCAACTCACATACTCTGCAATCTTCAGGCTAAAGGTTATATAAATTTTGTGAAAACACAAACATCTTGTTAAGCTTGATGTTGTTTAACCTTTGCACCCTCCCCCCCACCCCCACAAGCTCGTGTGGTAGTATGGCTGTGTATCTTAAGATTCTCCATTAGCCTGAATGTGACCTGTGCGTTAGTTAATTAACCCTGTTCTACCTCCGCACACTGACTCTGGGTCAGTTTAAATCACAGTTCTGACTCGCTGCCAATCAGAATCCTCAGGCCTGGAGTAGGAAGTAGATTCCCTATACACCAGCTTCACATATAGACAGGTTAATCTGAGAGCCGCACAGAGGGACAGAAGGTAACAAACACCTTTAACTTAAGCTGTGAAGTTGTGTTGTTGTTTTATAAATTATTGATGCAGTTTACATTTTTTATGTGTTCAGGTTTGCTTGAAACTGCTTAAATTATGCAATAAGCTTAGTCATGAAACTCTGTATATGTAGTGAGGAGTAATCTTCACAAAAATAACAGTTCGGTATGTACCTCAGTTTTGAAGTCATGGTTCACTACATTTCGGGGCATCAGGCGGTTATAAAAACAGTGCCCAAACTATTACATTCAACTGCGATTTATTTTTAGATATAATAATCACTACGCAAATAAATGTGTGCAAACATGTAAATTGCCCATAAGGCAGTTTTTACATGAACTTTTAAATCTAATTATAAAATTATAGCTAGACAGTAGCCGTGGCTAAGCTTGGCCACCCCTTTGCCATCTTGCTCACAATCGCTGCTTCTGTCTTTTTCCATGAATTGTGATTGTGTTTATGTAGACACAGAACCTTCTTTACAACCACAACGAACAGAATATTTTCAGGCATGCACTCCAACTTTGCCTCAGTGACAGGCGCTGAGTCAAAGTCAAAGAAGTGTGGAAATGGCACAGGTGCCGAGGGAGCTTCAATAGAAAAGCAGTGAATGATTAACAGTAGATATTCGAGATCACAGTTAACACAACATAGTTAATACAACATGATTAAATATGGAGGGAGTGAAAGCACCATCAAAACTTTGCATGCATGCATGCATGTGTTTGTTTGTTATATATGCGTCACATTTAAGGATATGTCTCTTAAATGTATGGACTTAAATATATTGCCATGTGAGATCACAATGTCACAAATTAATATGTAAATGGTGATCTTTAATTTAACACACCATTAAATATGAACACAGTGCATTTGTATTAGAAAATAGGTGTCAATTTTGATGTTTAGTTGGTAAAGTGTTAATGAAAATTAGATGTTAAATATTTAATATTTTTGAAGCAGACCTTACAATCTAACTCAAAACTGAAGAGCATAGATGAGGTCTTTGAATAATCTTTGAACTATGCAGTTATCCTCATGTCTCATCCATACAGGATGTAATGATGGATAAATATATATAAAGCAATTTTTAAAAATCTTGTTGCTGCCTAGCATTGTCATGGTAACATTCCAGGTGAAAATAATGAGGAAATTATGTTGTCTTTCATTGCTCCCTTCGCCAAGTGCATTCCAAATGGAACTATGACACACAAGTGCCCTACTCCGTCCAAAGTCCACAATTCAAGAGCTCTGCCCTTCGGAGAGAGTAGGGGAAAGGGATGCTCACTTCCAATTAGAATTTGCCCATGAAGTCAAAACTTTATGAGCATGATTGTCACGCATTTACAGTAGGCCTATTTACAAAACATACTTTTAAGTAACATAATAATACAGAATGTTAATTGGGTCATTCCTGGTATTTGGTGCCTTTTGGACATCATAAAATTTTGAAAATCAAACACAGGTTTTAAAATAACTTTTTGTGTAATAATGATAGGTGATTATATGATGAAAATGTATTTTGGTCAAGCTGAAGCATTTATGAAACAAAATCTGAAATTGAAGACCAAAAATGTCCACCCTGTTAGGGACAAATGAAGGGAACAGGTTAAAATACTTTAATGTATGGGCATTGTGTACATTATCTTAGAAATCTCATGTCCCTTTGTCCATTTAAAAGCTAATCAGGTAATAAATTATAAAAAAAAATAAATAAATAAATAAAAAGGTATTTTGTATGAATCGTAGTTACTTTATTGTCAATACTTATTTTTTCCTTTTTTTTTTCCTGATGCAAATGCATAAAATATGTTTCCCAGGTTGCAATGGTCATGCAGGTTTGTTTACGCAATAAACCCATAGCCATGAGAAAACAATATTGTTCCCTCGACATTAGAATTCGTGGCCACGAGAAAAAGATGTCGTTCCCTCTACATAGGATCTCATGGCGATGACATGTCGTGTCGATTTCTTTACCTGGACAAAATTATCTTGTGGCCAAAATATGCTAAGACGTTGCCACAAATTAATATGTTGTGGCCACAACAAAACTAAGTGAACTGAACATTTCCCCTAGCACAGACTAAAAGATCAGTCTTGGGATTTAAGAATCAATATTGATTTGTGAAGATGAAATGAAGATTGAAATGAAGATATATAAATCTAGGAATTTCAGAAAAAAAAAAAAAGTTCCACACATATAGTGGTTAAACTCTTTGATAACAGTAGATGGGTGAACGTGTTTTGCATCTTAACTGTCACAGTATGTTGTAGAATTATTCTGCTGTACATGTCTTTTTCATATGATTGCAGCTTTGACTAAAATATATTTTCAATGTTTGTTTGTTTATTTAAAGTAATGAAGCAACACATAATTAATTGCTGAAGTTGCTTTACACTAATCAAATTCTGACTTCCAACACACACTGTCATAAAAAGGAGGGTTAATATAAATGATTGTCACACCCCTGTACTGTTTGTTGTGTTTTCTTTCCCCATGTGCTCTGCGTGACCTAGTTTCTGTCTCCCGTTCATTATGTCATTTGGTTCAGGTGTGTCTAGTTAATTATCTTCATTTGTCAGCATATATAAGTTGTGTTCTGTTCACTGTTTTCTGTCAGGTAATGTTGATGTTACCCTGTGTGTTAGACCCTTAAAAGTGTTTTTGTTATAATCTTCATCATGCCTTCATCTCCCTAACAGCAGTCGTGTGACAGAATACCGGACCCACAAAGAATAAGTAAGCGGTGTCTCGCCCTCGTTTTGTTTTCCGTTTTTGTCAGTTTTTATTTTTAATTATGGATACAAGTCCTTCCCCTTTTGGAATGTGCTTTTGAGTTCAGCCAGCTCGCCGTTTTAACAGCTTTCCACGACGCGTCGCTGAACTCACTGTTCTGGATCAGGGCTAATCACCATTGGCCCGTTGACCTCCCAGACACCACCAGACTGTACTGGAGGGAGGCAATCATCCGTTGTCTGGGGAGCGTCTACCCCCGATCCAGAACACAGCCAGACCAGAGCCCACCGATGACGGATAGCCAAAGCTCACATCGTCCCTCCGGCTCTGTCAGGCTCCTCCTTCCCTCCGGCTCCACCTTGGTCCTCTGTCGCTCCGGCTCCACCACGGCCTTCCAGATCCCTGCCTCCGCCTTGGCCCTCTGGATCCTCCCTGTCGCCCTGGCTCTTTGGCTCTCCGTCTCGGGCTCCACCACCACCTGCTCCGCTGCCGTCGGTCGGCCCCCTGGAGCTGTCAGCCCTTCCTCCACTATGGCTCCTCCCTCCATCAGCTCCATCGGGCCGCCATCATGGCTGTGGCCTGGGTCCTGCCTGGCTCCTCCAAGTCCCTCCTGTCTCCTCCCTGGCTCCTTCATCCATCTGATCCGCCCTGGTCCCTTATGTCCCCATCCTGGCTCCTCCCTCTGTCATCTCCACCCTGGACTCTGTTTGTCGTCCTCCTCCCGGGTGTCCGTCCTCCGGCCGAACCGCCACCTGTATTGTCTGCCTGCCTTCCTGCCAGCCCTTTGCCATCCTGTCACCATCCCTTATCCACTCCTTTGTCCTCCTCCTAAGTCCCCCTCCGTCCCTCCCTTTGTTGTTTCTGTGGCGCGAGGTCGCGCCTTCCGGGAGAGGGGGTGAACTGTCACACCCCTGGACTGTTTGTTGTGTTTTCTTTACGCATGTGCTCTCTGTGACCTAGTTTCTGTCTCCCGTTCATTGTGTCATTTGGTTCAGATGTGTCTAGTTAATTACTGTATCTTCATTTGCCAGCCTACTTAAGTTGTGTTCTGTTCACTGGTTTCTGTCCGGTATTGTTGATGTTACCCTGTGTGTTAGACCCTCTTCTTTGTGTGGATTACCATTAAAAGTGTTTGTTATAATCTTCTTCATGCCTTCGTCTCCCTAACAGCAGTCGAGTGACAATGATCAGTTGTGTTTCCTAGACGAAAATTGTTGCTTGATATTTGATTGCTACTTTTGTTTAAGTCTCCTCTCCTCTCCTTTCACATGTTTCTACTGAGAAGAAACCTTGATAATTTGGCATGTGTCTCCTCTAGAGTTTGTGAAGAAATCTCAACAATTTCTCATACATTCTTTGAGGGAATTTTGTCTTTGAAAGTCAGTTTGAATGTCTTTCTTTTTTTTTCTTCTTTTTGAGCTCTGTTGCCCACATTATATTACTCTTACTGCATGTCTACCATTGTCTCGTTTGTCTTTATTTTTTATTTCGGAATTTTAAGATAATCATCATTTATCAAGTTGATACCTAAACAAAGCATAACCTAACCATTGTCTCCTGAACTGTGAGAAAGCAACCTCAAAAAGCAAAAAAAATAAAATAAAAATCACTGATATGACCACTTTTCTAAATGTTCCCCTCTGAACTCTTCGTCTGTTTTTGGTTATATCCTGCAGGGCAACTGGCAGCAGGCACCTGTGAGATTGTCACTCTAGACAGAGACAGCAGTCAGCCACGCAGGACGATTGCCAGACTGACGGCCCGCTGTGCATGTAAGAAAGGACAGATTGCTGGGACAACGAGAGCAAGGCCGGCCTGCGTGGACGGTAAGATCAAATTTGGGGAAACTGTCAATCAAAAGTACTACATACCAGTCTTCTTTTGTCATACCTCTAATGGTTTGTGCGTATGGTTGGCCATAATTGCTACCACATATTCTCATATTTATTACAATAATGTACAATATACAATCAGATGACTGCTGATATCTGTTAAAATAGTGTTTCTAATAAGTGTCTTGGAAAACACAGTGTTTGTCAAGTGCATAAAAGCCACCCCAGTGCAATTGAAACAGCCTCAGACATGAAGGCATTGGGCAAAACTGCCTCCGACATAAAGGATTCAGATGAAATGGCACTAGACAAAACTTCAGAAATACTATGTCATTCATAAAGAGCTGCATTGGCCATCGGTCCAGGGTGCTTCCCTGTCTGCGGCCCGAGAAGCTGGTATACGCTACAGGATCAGGAGTGACCCTGCAAAGGACAAATGGCTGGAAAATGGATGGATGGATGGATGGAAGAAGTTTCAAAATTAGTCTTTTATAGAGTATACAAGAAAAAGGTGGCACAAAATACAATGCTGCTACAGTATAATCAACAGATGTGCTTAAAAAAAAATATATATATATATATATATATATATATATATATTTGAATTGAAAGTGTTTTGCACTGACACATGAAGCAGTATATGTGTGTAAAGGCCTGGAACCCATGTGCCTGTATATGAATTATGTATTATTGTAGCTGTATAATATGTAAAATATGAATAATATTATAAATAGAAATAATGTCAATATTCACTGCTTCAAGTGTCATTTGTGCTATATAAAATTTACTTTTAATTCTATACATTATATGCTGAAATTATATGTATGTTACATGAATCACATAAATGATTAATGAAAAACAGTAAAACCCATCATTGATGAGTGCTGTTAGACCACTGAGGCAGACAAAAAAATGTAAACTTTTTTTTTTCTTAACTTTTTGTCATCCTAACAACATACTGAGCAGTTTGTAATGGAGGACAGCAGAGCACAATGAAGAATATCCCCGATAATGTCCACTGGGGTCACAGGACTGGATAAGAACCTTTTTTCTTGTAAGCTGTTTAAAAGCATCCTTTTAAATTAAACTTAATATGAATGACATTTTTAAGGTTTCGTCTGATGCCATTTCATGCAATGCCTTTAGGTTGTTTCGCCATTATACAAGACCTGACACATGACATTTTTCCTGTGGCCTGAAGGTCTGAGGATGTCCTAATATGTACACCGTACATGTGGCTTGCTGAGGAGACATGCAATCACTTTTTGAAGTAATCAGAAATATGCTTTTTGATAAAACAAATAAAAAACTGTTTTATTTGTTTTTTTTTTTGTTTTTTTTTGTGAATTTGGGGCAGTTGGTAACCACCTTGAAGATCTAAGTCAAGTTATGTAAGTTTTAATTCTACAGTGCTTTTCAAAATATATATATTGTTTTGAAACATTTGTTTAGATTTGCATTACATGTTCGATATTGTTCTAGAAAAGTGTACAAAAGCAGTTCACAGTCCACCAGAGGGGATAAGAAAGGAGAGAAAAAAGTGAGAAGTAGAAAGAGACATAAAATTTCAATCAGTTTAATCGCCTGGAGTCCTCAGGGTCTCAGCACAATTGTCATATGTGATGAAGCATGCTGTGTCCTTCAGTCTGTGGAGGTCAGTCCATCCATAGACCGGGTTGGAAATGACCATTGATGACCATTTCTTAAGGTTTATTCATACCGAATGTGAGTGGCATGAACTGTCAAAGGGAACCCATTCCTATTCACACATTTTCAGTTGAAGGAGTGTTTGTAGAATAGCAACATCTGTTGTATTAGGTGAATTCAGTCTCTGAAATTATTTGTGTTGATCGCAAAACTAGAACCGTTTATACCGAAAATATTTGGAAACAATGATGGGAGCACTATGTTGCAGAATTGAGGGTGAAAACCAATGGAACAATTATGTATATCATTATATGTATCTCATATACAATTATGTGTCTCATTTACTTGATTTCAGTAGTGTTTTGGGGTGTCCTATTTAAAAACATGTGAACATATTGCTCACAAAGCTATGTCCTTGTGTTCCTTGTTTTGTGCTGCATTGTGAGCAGTCCAAAAAAAATTACATTTCAAATTGCATGTCAAAATTGTGTAATTGATTCATTGGTTATCCACCTAGAGGACATTGTTGACTTTCAAGTTGCATTAATATTGACACCGTTATCAGTAATTTCATGCCTTCTGGTTCATCTTCATGTGGAGTAATGTGTCAGTCTAGAAATATTGACCTGTATCAATATGGAGAGGAAAGAAAAAAAATGTCACCCTGAGCAGTATGAAATGATATTTCAAGCAAACATCTCTAAAGGCCGGGACACACCAAGCGGACTTCAAAGAACTAGCGGCGACGAAAGCCGACGGTGTTGTCGCCTCACGTCAGCAGCGTCGGACCAAAAAGCTGCGCTCGAACACACCGCACAGACTACAGCCGACGGCAAACTATCACGTGCGTTCTGCGCATGCGTGAGAGGAATTAACTGTCTATATCAGCAGCTATCAATAGTATATATTCGTCATTCAAAAGGAGAAACCGAAACAAAGATATACGAGATAAACGCAGATATACGAAACGTAAACAAAGCAGCGCTTGCTTACCATTTTGAATATCAGTAACGTTGATAACTTTAATTATTTTAAGCGGCTCATGTTATGAAAACATTCGCGTATTAGAATGATTGGTAAATCATGGGGAATCATTGGGATCACGTAACATTTAAACAGCCTTCTGTCTGTACCACCTTCATTTGCGTGCTTGTTTTCATCACTTTTGCTTTAATTCTCGGGCACTGACTCGTTCGCTAAACTGAACATCCAATCAGAGCTCTCACTTGCGCCGACGGTCCCGACGGCCCCGACGCTGATTCAACATGTTGAATTGGGCAAACTGCCGCCGAGTGGAACACACCAAACAAACTAGCCCGACCTTCGCTCGCCGTCGGCCCGGCCTTAAGTCAACTCTTGTTGAATATGTGTTGAATATTTGTGCAGATCAAACCTCTGGAAAGAAAAGTGTGGAGGATTCTGGGAATGATAGTTGTTGACTGTGGTTTGTAGTGGTTCTAATGCTACATTATACTTAACCCATATAGTCACTTTCGCCAGACTGAGCACATAACTAACACTGAAAACCCTACATGCAACTAGAAAGCAGATAACAGAATTACTCAGATTATTCATGGAGGTGAACTGAAATGCATTGTGGGATTGCTGTTGAAAAAAAAAGTCACATGTTGCAAGTAACACAAAGCTTATTGAATTATGAAATCAACAGTGGCAATGCACATAACACAACTACACAAGCTCATTAGTGTTTATAAGTAAAATGCACACCGTAAATAAAAACTGTAAGAGGCACACATTATATTTACATTAACCTAACACTGTGTTCATGCATTTACTCATTTGTATGGTTCCAATTATTCTGTTTTCGGCGGTCACAGAACAATGTCAAATCTTACGTCTTTGGGCCAGATTTACTAACAGCTTGCGTCAGCGCAAACCCGCGACTGTCAGGATTTACTAAAGACATGCAGCAAGAAATAAGCGATGAAAAGGTGTGGACAGTCATTTTTGTGGCTGACCTTATTTGCATATGCATTTGCAGGAGTGTCCCTTTCAGGTGCAAAATTTATGGGAGGAGAGTATTTAAATGAATCACGCAATATGATTTACTAAGGTTTGCACTAGTCAATTCACTGGTATTTGCGCCATTATTTAACACCCCAAAAAAGCATGTCTTAACTAATTTTTTGCTTGACAGGCTGCTATTGTTTCTGTCAGGAGGAAGCACCGCAGAGAACAGAGAGTGTGTGGTAGAAGGGAGAGAATTTTTTCTACACATTAATTTATTTGGAATGCCAGAGGAAGACATTATCCGAACATATCCTTGCGCTACTCTTTGTAGATTGCGTTGGTCATTATGGAAATGAGATGTTGTGTCTGTGTTCTTTAATTTGTGCATTGTCAGTAGATCACCCACAGAACTTTCCACTCCTGTCTGCGCTTTTATGGAATTGCTCTCTCCTCTCGTGCTTTGTTTAGTAAATCTGGCCCTTAATGTCTTAAATGAATGGCATTAAATGGTAACAATAAGGTTAAATTTTGTTCATTATAGTTAATGCATTTAGTAACATGAAATAGTCATACATTTGATAACTTGATTTGATAACAGTATCTGTTTGTTCATAGTACATAAAGTAATGTTAATTTATGCTTGTTAAAAATGAATGAATGTATAATGAATATAAATCTATATTATTAAATTAATCTATATTATTAAATTACGCAAAAGTATTGTTGTCACAAACAGCATGAGACTGATTTAAACTTATAACACTCTGCCCAAAAGGGAGAGGCTACACAAGGCAAAAGGGGTATTTATCCTCTAAGTGGTTTGTTTTGCTATACAAAGAAATACAGAAACAGCCAAACAAAATAAAATAACGTCTTGGGTTACTTGACTGTAACCCTGTTCCCTGAAAAAGCGGGAATGAAATGCTGCGTTTCAATAACGCTTATAAGAGCATTCTTTGTTCGACCGGTTGTGAAGCATGTGTGTCAAACATGCCAAGAATTGGCTTAAATAACCTCAGGTGACGTCATTTCATTACGTGCAGCTGAGGGGTTATAAATAGACGTGAAACGGACACACCTTCAGGTTACACATTTGTCTGAAAGGACGTACAGGCACGCCTACAGTGCGGCATTGAGGCACAGCATCTTGTTCCCGCTTTTTCAGGGAACAGGGTTACAGTCAAGTAACCCGAGATGTTTCCTATCAAAAGCTGCTCTTGATGCTACGTCAAGTTCAATAACGCTTATGGGAACGAGAATACCAACGCCACCGCACTGGAAGTGTCTGGACCCCGCCCCCCCAGGTTGTGTAGTGTGTGTGCACAACCATTGAAGAGGTCTCAGACATGACTCTGGGATGTTGACTCAAGGAGACATGAGCCTGGAGAAGCATGGACATCCAAACTATAGAATCTGACAAATGTGTGTGGAGAGGAGCAGCCTGCTGCATCACACACTTGCTGCAAGGGGACACCCTTGCCAAAGCCGTATAATATGCAACCCCCCTGGTTGAATGGGCCCTAACTCCTAAAGGCGAAGCTTGACCATGCGCCTCGTAGGCTAAGGCAATAGCATCCCTCACCCAATGTGACATTGTTTGCTTAGTGGCAGCCGCCCCCTGATTGCGGCCCCCAGAGCATATGAAAAGCTGCTCCGACTTACGCCATTGGCTGTTGTGGTGGATGTAGATCTGAAGTGCACGTACTGGAAACCGTAAGTAAAATCTTTCTTGCTCCGGTGTCGTGAACGGCAGTTGTCGTGAACGCAAGAATGGCCGGATGTATGGTCGAGAATGGAACTTTCGGAAGATAAATAGGGAGAGGATGCAAAATAGCTTTGACCAGCCCAGGGGCAAAGTCTAGGCAGGATGGTGAGACTGACAGAGCCTGCAAATCCCCAATTCTCTTCAGAGAAGTAATAGCCATTAGAAAACCCATCTTTAGAGTCAGAAACCTGACAGGCGCTGACTCTAGTGGTTCGAAAGGGGTCTCAACCAAATCCTCGAGCACTATAGCTAAGTCCCACGAAGGGACTGTCGCTCTAGTGGGCGGCCTTAACCGCTTAGCTCCACGAATGAAGCGTGCAACTAGAGAGTGCTTTCCCACATAAACCCATCAATCAGAACATGGCAAGCCGAAATGGCGGCCACATAGACTCTGAGAGTACCAGGACATGTACCTGAGGACAGTTTTTCTTGCAGGAACTCCAGTACTGAAACAGCTTGGCAGTGAACTGGATCCGCATGGTGTGCCATACACCAACTTTCAAAAACGCGCCATCTGAGGGCATAACTTCTTCTAGTGGAGGGAGCGCTAGCACTTAGAATGTACTACATCGGCTGGAAGCCCAGCATCTCTTAGTTGGTCCCCCTCAGGGGCCAGACATGGAGGTTCCAGAGCTCGGGCCGGGGATGAAATACTGTCCCCTGCGCCTGAGATAAGAGATCTCTCCTGACTGGAATCACCCATGGCGAGCCGTCGAGGAGGGATATTAGATCTTAGAAACCATACTCTGGTCGGCCAACGAGGCGCTATCAGTAAGAGGCAAGACCCTTGTTGACGGACCATAGCCAGGGCTCCCGGTAGCAGAGCGATCGGGAGAAAGGCGTAAAGATGCAGTCTGGGCCACATGTGGGCCATCGCGTCCAGACCCAGGAGAGAAGTAGAGGGGACATTGTGCTGTCTCCTGTAAAGCAAAGAGGGTGGAGTTTCCATTCCCCGTGTGTCACAGCATGTCTGGACAGCAAGTCTGCTCCCATATTCATATGCCTGGGGATGTAAATCTCCCTGAGGGACAGAAACTTGTCCTGTGCCCAAAGCAGAACCTGCTGCGCTAGCCTGTTCAGGCGGCGCGAACGCAGTCCGCCTTGGTGATTTATGTAAGAGACTACCGCATTGTTGTCCACCCACACTAGGACATGGTAGCCTCTTGATTGCTGGAGGAAGTATTTCAGGGCCCGAAATAGAGCCATCATTTCAAGGCAACTGATGTGCCAGTCGAGAAGATGACCTCTCCAGATCCCTTGGGCTGGATGGCCATCTAAGACCCAGCCCGTAAGGGAAGCATCTGTCGTTAGCATCTTGCGATGAAAACACGTGCCTAGAGTGGCACCCGCAGTCAGAAACCGGGGTCTAAACCACATAGAGAGGGTACGAAGCCCCTGGTGCGTAACCCTTATTTGCCTCTGGGGATTCGCCCTTGGATGAAATCCCCTGGCTCTGAGCCAGAACTGAAATGATCTCATGTGCAGGAGACCCAAAAGTATCACCGTGGAAGCAGCTGCCATGAGACCTAGAACCCTTTAAAAGTAATGAACAGTAACTTTCTGGCCTAGCTTGATGTTCTTTAGGGTGTTTAGAATGGATTCGACGCATGCAGGAGACAGCTTTGGCCGCATCGTGACTGAATCCCATACAACCCCCAAATAAGTTGTCCTCTGAGCAGGGGAGACAACACTTTTCTTGGCGTCGAGTCTCATCCCCAGAGATTCGAGATGAGCTAGGATGACATCCCGATGTCGAAGCGCAAGCTCTTGAGACTGAGCCAGAATCAGCCAGTCGTCTATGTAATTTAAAATACGGATGCCCTGGAGTCGCAGCGGAGCCAGTGCTGCATCCATGCATTTTGTGTATGTGTGGGGTGACAAGGCTAAGCCGAATGGAAGAACCCGATACTGGTAAGCTTAGCCCCCGAAAGCGAATCTCAGGAACATCCTGTGTTGTGGCAAGGTTTCTATGTGAAAGTATGCGTCCTTGAGATCGATTGTCATGAACCAATCCCCGGATTGGATCTGAGAGACAATCATCTTGATTGTCTGCATTTTGAACTTGTAAGTTATAAAATTGGACGCAACCCCCCATCTTTCTTGGGAACCAGAAAATACCGGTTGTAATAGCCTAACTCTCTGTCTGGCAGGGGAACACATTCTATGGCCCCTTTGTCCAGCAGAGCTTGTAATTCCTGTGTCAACAAATGCGCTCGTTCCGGTTTCACGGAAGTGGAGACCATGCCGTTGAAACGTGGAGGCCGAAATGCAAACTGAATCCTGTAGCCTTTCTCTGCAGTCCTTTCTACCCATGGAGAGATATTTGGCAGTAGCTTCCACGCTACCAGTTTCTCTGAAAGGGGCACTAGTTTTGACACTTCACTTTGTTGGGAGGATGTTAGGTGTCCTGAAACTTGGCAGGAGGCAACCGGACATGTAACATTTCGCTGGAGGCCGCTGCTCCCCGAAACACCAGTGGCGGCGGAGATACTACAACAGTCTCCTGAGGGTGCCGGGAAGGAGCCCCTACTCTCTGTTGGAATTTTTCGTGCCCCTCCCCGAGAGGACACACCCCCACAGTCCTGGGCGCACCAGCCTCAGGACTTTTTCTTTGAGGAGATGATTCTCCTCAAGTCTGGCCTCTTTGAGGCGGTCTGTGGAGTGCGGCGAGCCACTCCCCAGTCTCTTCGAGGATGCGCATGACTCGCCACACTCTCCTTATGCACTTCTCGCCTCATAGAAACCTGACCTGGTCGGGACTGGGTGACCGACAATCCCGATGCTTGAGCACGGTGGGGGAGAAACCTCACAAAAGCTTCTTCATAGCTCTTCCCCTCCCGGAACCTACTGACGACTGTGTTGACAGAGTCGCCAAACAGGCCGGAAGGCAAGACGGGGCATCAAGGAGGAATGCCCGGTCCCTCTCCTTGTATATACCCGTGAGGTTGAGCCACAGGTGTCTCTCCGTGGAGACCATAGCAGCCATCGAACGGCCGATGGCACGGGGCATCTGCTTAGTCGCACAGAGACAGGTCTGTGGCCCGGTGAAGTTCTGAAAACGCCTCTTCATCAATGGTCCCTCCTGTACTCAAGTCCTTGAGCAGGTCAGCCTGGTACGTTTGCAAAACCACCATGGTGTGCAGGGCAGCACCAGCCTGACCTGCTGCTTGGAAAGCTTTCCCCACCAGCGAGGACGTCAGTCTGGAAGGCTTGGAGGGGAGCATAGGTTTCTTCAAAGAAGATGAGCTCCCAGGGGAGTGATAGCCCGCGAGCATCTCTTCCACCTGGGGCATCATCATGTAGCCCCGTGCCCTTGCATCCACGATGGTCGAAAAAATCTACGTCGATGGCACAAAGACACGGGACGAGTAGGGCTTACTTCATGAATGAGTTACCTCGTCATGGAGATTACCAAAGAAGGGAGAGACCATCATTGAGGCCCCTCCTCCTGGCCACCTGACAGAAATCTGTCATCCAGCTTCGAGCATTTGGGGGTCTCCCGCTCCTGCAGCCAGTCCAGCTTTAACCTGTCGACTGCTCGAGTTACCACCTCGAGTAACTCCTCATGCGCTTTATCGTCGTGAGAGGAGCTCTCTGAAGTGGTGCTCTCGATCTCTGCAGAGGCAAGAGATGAAGTATCCTCCATCCGTTCCGAAGAAGTGCCGGGGCGCGCTTCAGAAGCGGGCATGAGGACCTCCTTATACGGTGAGAGCGTGAGACAAAGGGGCGGACCCGTCTCAAGTCCCTCAGCCAGATCGACACGCGACACCCAGGATCTTAACGAGGGAGCTGTGGCTGGCTCGTCTCTAAAGAAAGCAAGCCGCATGCGAAGCACTTTGATTGGCAAAAGATCGCAGTGCTCGCATTCTCCCTCGAGCCCGAAGGCAGCGTGCTCATCCCCCAAACACTCAAAGCAAAATCTATGCGGATCGTCCTCCGAGATGAGCCTCTGACAAGGAGGCACGCATCTCTTCTCTGACTCCGACATGATGATATACTGTAAGTAATGTTCTTTTTTTTAAGTGAATATAAACTGCAATGCAGCACGGAGAAACTCTGTCTCTCACACACACACACACACAATACGGTCCTTGAAGACAAAGAAACCTGAAGGTGTGTCCGTTTCACGTCTACTTATAAACCCTCAGCTGCATGTAATCGAATGACGTCACCTACCGAGGTTATTTAAGCCAATTATTGGCGTGTTTGACACACATGCTTCACAACCGGTTGAACAAAGAATGTTCTCATAAACGTTATTGAAACGCAGCATCGAGAGTAGTTTTTGATAGGGAACCACAGTGAATTGAATCAAACCAATATTAAATATATACAAAATATACAATAAATATTGGGTGTTTGTGTGTGGTTGTATGTTATAAGATGAATATGTTGAATGACTTCAATGAATGATGATGGAATTGGTCTCACCAGGATATTCTCAGACCGTCCGGGAGTGCAATCAGTCTGTGCTGTTCTATGTAGAGTCCTCAATGGAAACTAATCCAAACATGAGATGAACGGTTGAATCCTCTGAGGCAATACACAGGCTTGAACAGTCACTTGCAAACGATCAACGTTTAATCTTAAAAAAAAAAAACTGTTGGTGAGCATGCTGCTCCGTCTTCCGTCTTCTCACTCTCCTTTCAGAAGTCCCGAGATCAAGTGATATGATGATGTAACAGGGATTCCCCGGCAGTTTGCTTACACCATTCTCGGGATAGTAAACAGCTAACCAAAACACATATAAAAAAAAAAAAAACTAGGAAATATTTATACTAATATCCTGCTGCTTAAAACATAAACGCATCAAATGTACATAAAGCCTAGTATAAATACTCTTTTAGGTGGCCATTTTGGTATTCCCCACCAGGTAAATATCTCTTATCAGAGTATCCTTGCAATCTTCTGTCTTACTATCCCTCAATGGAAACATTTCCACCCACTTGCTGTATAATTGACAACGACACAGAGGTAGGTGCTCCATTGCTTGCTGATAGGAAATGGTCTCATCAGATCCACCCGCAAGGTATGGCCAGGCTCTGGGACTTGTGTATGTTGTAATAGTCCAGAGGGTTTATTGTTGACAGGTTTGTGTTTTTGGCACACCTCGCAGCTCTTTACATACTGCCAGACGTCTTTTCTTACGGATGGCCACCAGGCGACCTTCAATATTTTCATTAAGGTCTTCAACTGTCATAGATGGCCTCCTAAGGGGTTGTCATGGTAGTAATGTAAGAAGTCCTGTGTCAATGTTTGGGGTACCACCAGTTGGTATTTCATTCCTGCATTCTTTAATGGATCTTGACGGTATAATAGACCCTGCTGTACTTCAAAAGTGATGGGATGTTCTTTAACAGAGCATACTGTATTGATGGATTGAAGCTGTGTTATCTTAGTGTCCAACTTTTGTGCTTTTGCTATTTATTCCAGGCAAGGGGCTGTATTCACAGCTACCTCATAGATCTGGGATAGCGCATCAGGTCCCAGATTTAGACATCCTTTGTGGTGGTGTACCTGGAAGTCGAAGTGTTGCAGACGTAGGATCCAACGTGTGAGTCGTGAAGTTGTCTTTGGGCAATTGAAGGCCCAGGAGAGTGCTGTGTGATCCGTGAAGACATCAAAGTGTTTCCCTTCCATGTAGTGCCTCCACTTCTCGTCTGCCCACACGACTCCCAAGCATTCCTTCTCAGACGTAGTGTTGTTTCTTTTGGCTCCAGAAAATGTCTTCAAGGCATGCGCCACCACCTTTTCTCCATCCTCTGTCTCCTGTGTGAGGATGGCCCCAGCCCGACATCACTTGCATCAGTAAGGATCTGGAAGGTTTTATTGTAGTCTGGTTGGATCAGAATTGGTGAGTGTTGTAAACCGTGTTTGAGATTGTCCATGTTTTCCTGGCACTCTGCTGTCCACTCCCATTTGACTCCCTTTTTGTTAAGGTTAAGTGGGGCTGTGATGTCTGCAAAGAGCTGTATAACTTTATGGTTAAAGCGTTGCAAGGCTTTGAGGTCTTTTGGTGGAAGGTATTCAGCCACTGCCTTCTTCTGGTCAATCTCCACTCCCTTCTCAGAGACAATGTGGCATAATAATTTGAGTTGCCTCTTGAAAAAATGACACTTTTTCATATTGAGTGTGAGATTGGCCTTGTTGATTTTTTGCAGTACCATATGGAGATGTTTCTTGTGCTTGTGAAATGAGTTGGAATAGATGATGGCATCATCAACGTAGACAAACAAGATCTTAAAGCTTAACCCCTTCTCTAGCACCCCCCTCCCCCATTTTGGCATGGGGACATAAATGACATACCCAAAATAAAAAGGTTGCTGCTCATGTGTCTTTCTGACTAGAAACATAATCAACATATGTTTATAAAGCTGACACATAAAAGTGTACTTGTCAAGACTCAGAATTACTCAAACTCTTATGAATATGGAGATATATAAGCTCAAACATAAAAACAAAAACAAAAATATTAAGAAGATATATTAAAATATATATATATAAAATAGTGTATTGCCCCCTGTAAGCTCCCCTGCATGCTGTTGCCTGATGTATGGTGCAGGGCTGGACTGGGACAAAAAATCGGCCCTGGCATTTTTTGGTCCAGGCGGCCCATCACCACTTCGATATATATATATATACACTATACCAGTCAAAAGTTTTTGAACAGTAAGATTTTTAATGTGTTTTAAAGAATTATCTTCTGCTCACCAAGCCTGCATTTATTTGATCCAAAATACAGCAAAAGCAGTAACATAGTGAAACATTTTTACTATTTAAAATAACTTTTCTATTTGAATATATTTTAAAATGTAATTTATTCCTGCGATTTCAAAGCTGAATTTTTAGCATCATTACTCCAGTCACATGATCCTTCAGAAATCATTCAAATATTCTGATTTGCTGCTCAAAAAACATTTATTATTATTATTATTATTATTATTATTATGTTGAAAACAGCTGAATAGAATTTGTCAGGTTTCTTTGATTAATAGAAAATTCAGAAGAACAGCATTTATCTGAAATATAATTTTTTTTGTAACATTATAAATGTCTTTATCGTCACTTTTGATCAATTTAAAGCATCCTTGCTAAATAAAAGTATAAATTTCTATCATTTCCCAAAAAAATAAAAATAAAATAAAAATACTGACTCCAAGCTTTTGAATGGTATATGTATAATGTTACAAAAGCTTTTTATTTCATATGAATGCTGATCTTTGGATCTTTCTATTGGATCTTTCTTACTGTTCAAAAAATTTTGACTGGTAGTGTATGTATGTAGCCTATGTATCACACTCATATCACATCTTGTTTTGGATAAGAATAAAACGTCAGGTCCGGCAATAAAATAAAATAAAAATACTGACTCCAAGCTTTTGAATGGTATATGTATAATGTTACAAAAGCTTTTTATTTCATATGAATGCTGATCTTTGGATCTTTCTATTGGATCTTTCTTACTGTTCAAAAATTTTTGACTGGTAGTGTATGTATGTAGCCTATGTATCACACTCATATCACATCTTGTTTTGGATAAGAATAAAACGTCAGGTCCGACAATATCGTGTCTTTTTTTATTTAAATCTAGCTTTATTCGCATTGGCCTATGGAAACCTCTATGAACACACTTGACTTGACTTGGCTAAAAAATCGCGGGGGACGAATTTATGTTTTATTAAAAAGTGTTTGCGCATACACTCATGGCGCGCAGCACACATTAGGATAGGTTAGATTCCTGCCTCCGTTGCGAGTCCCTATCAAGCACTTTACCAGTTCAACTACTCTCTTCTTCTCCTCCTGCCTTGATCTTCTTTGGCCCGCATCACTCACCGCAGAGCAAGCCTGTTCTTGATAAAACTCTTTTCCCACTGTGAAAACGTGGGAAAAGCCGACGAGGAAGAAGTTGGGGTGATGCGATCTTTATATAGGCAGAGCAAAATACTTAATCGCTCCGTCTATAGCGCATTGTGATTGGATGTTTACGCCGTCAATACAGGAGACAAACCAATGGGCCACTGGCCGCTCGCTGTCCCTGCGTGATGGCTTTCGGCAAAAAAAAAAAAAAAGAAAAAAAAAAGTTTAATTCAGGCGAACCGAAACAACGCATGTGAATGCCACCTGCAAGCAGCCCGAGGTGAATTTTTTGGCAAAAAAAAAAAACATTCTGTCAGCCTCTTAAGTGCGTCGGCCCACCGGGAAAATGCCCGGTATGCCCGATTACCAATCCAGCCCTGGTATGGTGCAGGAAACTGCCTCATTCATGTTTCTATTTTTCTCACTCGACGAACCTTTCACACCTCCGCCAGGTATGAGACACAATCCTCATTATTCTTTTGTTTTTAAATTAATAAATTACTGTCACAGCAACAGAGTTTTATTAAAACAGGGTCAAATATCGAAGCTAGAGCCTTTAATCGTTCTAATGATACACAGTTTGTCCATTTCAAGTAAGAGTATGATGTTTTAATGTGCTGTGAAAGTGAAACAACAATAATCTAAAGCCGACGCCGATCTTTGCGTGTTAAGGGGTTAAATCTTCCAGTACCCTCTCCATTAAACGTTGGAATGTTGCTGCGGCATTTTTGAGTCCGTACGGCATGGACTTAAATTGGAAGAGACATTTTGTTGTGATGAATGTGGTCTTCTCCTTGCTCTGTTCCTCCATCTCCACCTGCCAGTATCCCGACTGCAGATCCAGCGAGCTGAACCATGAAGCCCCTTCCAGCGATTCCAAGATATCTTAAATCATTGGCATCGGATAGGCATCGGGTACAGTCTTGAGGTTGAGTTTCCGATAGTCCACACAAAACTGATAGGATCCATTTGGCTAGGGGACTAGGACGACTGGAAATGACCTTGGTGAGAAGGGGGGCTCTATGATCTTGTTACGGAGCATCTGATTTACCTGCTTTCAATTCTGTTTTTTAAGTGGAGAGACATGGTAAGCCCTGGACTTGAATGGGATGACATCAGTAAACGTGATTTTGTGTTTAACAATTGATTTAGTACCCAGGGTATCACAAGTGGTGTGTGGCCATCTGGAGATTAACTCTAACAGTGCCTTCTGGTTATCGGTATCACAGGGAGTCAAAGCTAGAATGCATGGCTGTAGTCCTTGTTCAGGTGGCATGGCATAATAAAGACTCACTTTGGCAGGAAAGGGAGGCTGAGCTTGTCCTTCAGGGTTGAGGTTGCCCGCAGTAATTAGTGGAGGTAGAAATGGATAATAGTTGTATTCTCGACTGGCCTCCCTCAGCCCATATGTCCTTGGCGAATGTCCAAGACAGCACCTGTGGCATTCAGGTAGTCCAGACCTGTGATGAGTGGGAAGGCGAGATGTGAGTTCTCCATGATGTAAGTCATCAAGGAACACTCTTGTCTTTGCCACTGGAAATACAGCGTCCGCGATTGTCTCTGGATTGGTGGATTGTGTCATCGGCCATCATCAATCTTTGATTATTAGCCTCCACAAACCCTCCTGCATAAGGGTGTAAGTGCTGCCTGTGTCCAGGACCACCTTTACCTCCTTGCCATTTACCCTTACTGGCATGACCAGGAGAGATGTCACTGGAAGTGTCCGTGTCAGTGTTATCAGTCCAGCCAGGGCTTTGTTCTGTGGTCATACTGTGGGCTTCTTAACCTTGTCTTTACCAGTCTGTTTGTCCACTTCCTCCAGTACTCTTTTGCCCCTAAGCAGTCTTTCTCCACTAGGGACTCCACCTTCACCAACTGCTCTACTGTGCTGATGGTTACCCTCAGGCATCCTGCTACCATTATAACACCTACCTAACCCTAACATTATAAGTGGAATTGAGAGGTCGATGTGTAACTAAGATGTGAATACCAGAGTTAGAGACAGAAATGTGGGAGTGGTCTGGAGAGTAGGCCTTTGATCGGGAGAGAGTGGGAGTGCTAAAGAGTCTAAATTTTCTCAATTGACTTTCCCATTGTGCTTCTCTCCTCTTAAAACAATCAATAACGACCTTTGCTAATTTTTTTGTTGGAAATAATCCTCCAAATTAGCAAATTTTCTGTCCACAGCCTCTCTAAAACTGGTTTCTCTATTTAAAGAGCTCTCAACAGAAATCGTGCTCAATGGTTTGTACTTTTTGACTAAGGGACAAAAAATCAGCCTTAACCTGCAATATATCAGTTTGCAGCATACCAACATTGCATAAATACTCTCAGCAACATCATCATCATCATCAGAATGTTCATGTGAGATATACAATGAACTAAGCATTGAAGTGATTTGAGCAGTAAGAGTACGCCTTGTTACAAATGGATCTAATGAATATTCCACCGCTTCCTGATCAATAGGATTATCTTGATCATGTAAACGTACCCGGTTCAACAGAATTATGAACATGAACAATATGTGGATCGGTCTGTGTAGCATCCATTATTAATAATATACAGTCAAACACATATACTGTAATATAAGAGTTTCCTAGTACGGGCCACCACAAAATAACACTCTTTATCCTCTAAGCGGTTTGTTTTGCTATATACAAATAAATAGAGAAACTACCAAACAAAATAGAATAACTACAGTGTATTGTGTGTAAGCCAACAGTCCACTAATAAATATATACAAAATATACAATAAATATTGGGTGTTTGCATGTGGATGTATGGTATACAGGTCCTAAAACTTTTAAAACTTATTGCCAGACCTGCCAATGGCCGGTGACTTAAGGAAATGTACCGGCCAGAAATATTTTTTACCAGCCACGAAAAAAAAAAAAAAACAGGCAGTTATGACACCAAGATTTTATTTAACAGCAAAAAATCACAATCCTTGATTCCAGTTTCGATACTTGCTAAAACTACTATAGCTTAACCAATATAAATTTAATAGGCTACATTTTTAAAGACTAGTAAATATGTAAAATAAGAGCAAATCAAATTACAAGCAATAGCACTATACAATAAAGATACAAATGGAAATGGTGCATTTCAGGCAGGTCTAACAGTGATTTTCAGGTAGCCTACAGAAATTTTATAAATTATGCTAATCAAATAACATTATAGTCTTTATATCCTTTTTTAAAGTTCAAGAGCAGTGAGTGATTGTTTTTTTCTTTGTCCTATTTTCTTTGATCAACTTTAAAAACGCAGACAACAGCAGGATTATTGGAATTGTGTCTATAACTTTAAGACTGTTTCTACACCGCAGCAGCTTGAAGTTGTCAACACTGGATGCGACAAAGTGGCCGTTGCTTTGACTATTTCAGAAATAGAATGGTGAATCAGTTTACTTTCGGGGATTTGTCGTGTTGTGTCATGTCGTGTCGCGCCGCGCCACATCCTGTGTAGACAATATCCAATATAATGGGTTTTATTGTCTTTTGACACATTGCATCGAGGACGGTTCATGTCCGGTTTCTTTCTCAGCTTTTCATTTTCACTTAAGAACCAACTACTTTACTAGGATACTCACCGAGACGGGCATTTTTTACTTTTGTGTGAATTTGTCCGTTCAAGCGCAGGAAGGAAGCAGAGCTCAAGACGCGGCTTTCAGGCAAGGGCTTCGGATGTTTAAACTTCCCAAACAGCACGTGAGTAACGTGTGTCCTTGTGTGTGTTCTAGCTCTTGTATATTTACATTGCAAAGGCTTAAAACTTTTGTGCTGAAGCAGCACTGACCTGTCAACTGTACCGAGTGTCGTTCAAATTTGTTCACGTTTATTTTCTCACAACATTGCACTGTTAGAATTTATAAAAATGTTACCGGCCATTTGGCGACTGACACAGTTTCATATTGTCACACCCCTGGAAAGTTTGTTGTGTTTTCTTACCCCATGTGCTCTGTGTGACCTAGTTTCTGTCTCCCGTTCATTATGTCATTTGGTTCAGGTGTGTCTAGTTAATTATCTTCATTTGCCAACCTTCTTAAGTTGTGTTCTGTTCACTGTTTTCAGTCCGGTATTGTTGATGTTACCCTGTGTGTTAGACCCTCTTCTTCGTGTGGATTACCATTAAAAGGATTTGTTGTTGTAATCTTCGTCTCCCTGACAGCAGTCTCGTGACACATATACACGCCAAAGCCGATTTTTACTCGCATTTGGCACTTGGCGAGTGTTAATTTTAGGCACTGATGGTATAAGATGGAGTCATAATATATTATAGACTTCAATGGATGATCCTCCGTCCAGGAGTGCAATGTTCTATGTGTGTTCTATGTTCTATGTAAAGAATCCTCAATGGAAACTAATCCAAACATGAGATGAACAGTTGAATCCTCTGAGGCAATACACAGGCTTGAACAGTCACTGGCAAACTATCGATCGTATACTGCCAAAAAAAAAAAAAAAAAAGTGTTGGTGAGCATGCTGCTCCATCTTCTGTCTTCCCGCTCTCCTTTCAGAGGTCCCGAGATCAGGTGATATGATGACGTAACAGGGATTCTCCCAGCAATTTGCTTTCACCATTCTCACGACAGTAATCAGCTAACCAAAACACATATGCATTGGACAAAAAAAAAAAAAAACTAGTAAAATTTATACTAATATCCTGCAGCTTAAAACATACACACATCAAATGTACATAAAGCCTAGTATAAATACCCTTTTATGTGGCCGTGCTACAAACTCAACAGTGGTGCTTTATTGAAACACAACAAGTGAGGTGAAACAGAACAGTTAGTACTAAACAATGGTGATTTGAAAAAAAAAAAACAGTGTTGGTGAGCATGCTGCTCCATCTTCTGTCTTCCCGCTCTCCTTTCAGAGGTCCCGAGATCAGGTGATATGATGACGTAACAGGGATTCTCCCAGCAATTTGCTTTCACCATTCTCACGACAGTAATCAGCTAACCAAAACACATATGCATTGGACAAAAAAAAAAAAAAACTAGTAAAATTTATACTAATATCCTGCAGCTTAAAACATACACACATCAAATGTACATAAAGCCTAGTATAAATACCCTTTTATGTGGCCGTGCTACAAACTCAACAGTGGTGCTTTATTGAAACACAACAAGTGAGGTGAAACAGAACAGTTAGTACTAAACAATGGTGATTTGACCAAAGGCAGCACAGATTAAACTTGTGAACTTGACGAGGCAATGGGAACACAGGGATGAGAATGACTGGAGAACTATAAGACTCAATGACTAAATTACTGCCCCCCCACCAAAGACTCTGACACCAAGGCTGACCTCATTCATGGCAGGGCAAGATTGCTGTGTGGAAGTTGTCTAGTGAGGTCGGATCCAGGATGTCATCTTGAGGTACCCAGTATCTCTCCAGGACCCAGGACCGTAGCCTTCTCAGTCAATCAGGTACTCAAGATATTTCCTCTGATGCCAGGAGTCCAGAACCTCACGGACAGCATAGACTGGACCAGGAACAGTGGTGGAGGAGGATTGTTAGGCAAACCAGACTCTGTTAAAAGGTACAAAGAAGGATGGTAAGGCTTGAGTAGTGACACATCAAATGTGGGTGCAATATAAGGGCCTTTCGCACCGCGGGAACCTTTTCATAGTACCAGAACTAATTGTGGAACTACC
>NW_015540943.1:1671092-1677024 GCF_001515605.1 Sinocyclocheilus anshuiensis
ACTGGGAAATAGTTCGCACAAAATCGTCCCAGTACTTTAGTACTGTACATTTAGTTCTGGAACTAAAGCGGTACGAAAGGCCCTATAGTAATGCACTGGGAGGTAATGAAGTGCTGGACATTCTGGCCACCATTAATGATTTTGAAAGAACGAGAGGGTCTGCTGTTGGCCAGGGTGACCCGAGCTCAGGGAAGAGTGGACAGAGTCTATGAGGTGTGTATGGAGTGCTGATGGGACATAAGTCAACCCCTCTTGAGCCAATGGTGCCACTCCTGTATTGTCAGCTTGATGGCCAATAGTTTTGCTTTGCCAGGGTCATCTTCCTGGAGAAGAAGGCGCATAGGATTCCCCACATAGAGATACCCCTGTCACTGAGGTAGTACTGCTGCAACTCCATTGGTGGATGCATCAACCTCAACCATGAAGGAAAGTTCTGCAAAAGTTTGTAGAAGTTTGCAAATCTCAAGAATCATTGGAGCTCTTTTACAGTGGTGGGTTGTGGACAGAACTGAACTGCTTGAATGTTCCCCTGGTCCAGCGAGTCACCTTTCAGATATGGTATACACAAGGAATTGAGTGGATGACAGGTGGAACTCACATTTTTCAGTCTTTAGGTAGAAGTGGTGTTCTCGCAGCTTTTTCATTACGAGGGTGACGTAATGTAAATCAAGATATCATCAATGCATATGATGACAAGACAGTGGAGGTACTCCCAGATCACCTCGTTCACCTTGAGGCAATAGGAACACAGAGATGAGGATGACTGAATGGCTGGAGAACTAGAAGTCGTGATGACTAAGACGCAGGATAAAAGGTAAGTCCAACAGGTAAACAGGAGAGAGTCTGTAATGTTATATGCACAAGTTTCCGGACAATAAGCAATTATGAGGGTACATTTACACAACAACAATTTTAATAAAAACAGAAAGGTTTTTCCTTTGTGTGTTTTTAAAAGTTTTATGTGCTGATGACAGCATTGTCAATCCCCGTTCACACAGATCTGCGAAAACTACTAAAAACACTGTATTATGCATGCCAGGCCAGTAGCTGGCGGTGTCTCTTTGGTATATGCACAGGTACATAAATTTTATTTACAGTGTAATCTATACCCATGTAATGCACATGTGCGTTACATCGCTGTTTTTCACAAATTCCCTTTTTCTAGTTTATATGGAGACAATAACAGTATCAATATTTAAAACCCATTCTGAAAGGTTTGCATTTTCAGGCCCACAAATGCCATTTTCATGTAAATGAATGGCCAAAACACATAAAAAGCTTTAAGTTTTTAGTTGAGAACAGTGTCATGTAAACACCCCCTAAGGGTCCATGTTAAATAGCATCCTTGATTGGTCACAGGTGTTGCTAATCAGTACTCTAGTGAATGTGAAGGAAGTGTGGACTGTGAGTGTGGAGGGGGAGAGTCTGGTGAAGCTGTGACAGTTTTGTGTTAGTTCATGTTAGCTCCTTCATTAACTAATACAAACAAATTGAACCTTATTGTAAACCTTATTACCCGTAAAACATATTATAAATAAAGTTGTCTATGAATTTAGCATATTTGAACCTAAAATACAGAGGATCCCTAAATGTTGTTAATCTCAAAAGTATATACCTACATGGGTTTACTTTTCAAAAATTATTACATACATTAATATTATAAATATTAATTAATGTGCCTATTCAAACACCAAAAAGTATAATTACAAATATTGACAAGCTCTAATGAGATAACTCCAAACTTTAGGTCCAGTTTATTCATTGCTAGATATCACTCTTTATCAGGAAATAGCAGACTTTTTTTCTGATATTCAAAATCATTCAACACTTTGTCATGTTAACTCTTCTAGTAGCCAGAATGAAGAGGTGAAGTGAGCTTTAAAACCAATCAGATTTATCGATTAAGCTTAAATTAATCTTTTTAAAAGCTTAGCTTGTCTTCATCTGAAAATAAAATGGAAAATTACTCCTTATTAACAGTAACCTTAAAGAACTTGAAATTAAGACTTACAATCTATAACTTGTAAAGCTGATGCTTCACGTGATTACAATTTAATAGAATAATATAAAATGAAAATTAATAGTAAAAATGAACATAAAATGAAATAATATGAAAGAAGAAACATAAATGAACACAAACATGTTTGTGCTCATATTTCATAAAGCTTTATTTTTTAATTGGTATTACAGTATACCAGATGTCACCATTGATTTTTTTGAACACATTTCAAACAAGATTGAATTAAGATTCTAAATTAATTTATATGCCCACTTGTATACTGCATTGTGTTAATGTCATAGTCTTTAGAAAAACTGAACTTTGACAATGCCCCTAAAAAAAATTATCAATAAGTGATGTGGTTTTGGATGGCCTTTCAGAAATTATGCACTGTGGTTCCACTATATTGAACAGAAAAAGAAAAAAAAGTATTCTCCAAACAAACATTCAGCAAAAACATTAGCATAAAAATTCTGAAATTTGCATGGAAGCATTGATTTTAAAGGACTTCTGCCACTTTACTTAACCGTAAAAAAATATTTTTATTAGCATGAATATATGCTATTTCAGCAGTCAGAATTTATTGAGTGATGGATGCATTTTTTTGTGTGAAAAGGCGAGACTGAGGTGAGTAGTTGAATAATGTAAATGTTTTACATTGTAAAGATTCTGTGATAAATCCTCACAAAAATTGCTTAAGGTGGGGCAAAGAGTATTTGTTCTGAACTCTATGAAATCAAGATACAATAACATTTTATCCATTAATATCCATTTATGCATTACAGCTTGGATAAAATTGGATAAAACTTTATTTTACAGTATGTGTTCTTACCCAAGAAAGTACTGGGTAGTATAAGGTATAACTACATGGATTAAGGTTAGGTTTATGGGTAGGTTCAGGGTTAGTACCTATATATTAGCCAGTTATTGTAATTGCTATAATAAGTACATAGTCTTACTATGTGTTACTATGATTTCAGTGCAATTAGGTACAATTAATATGGAAATACTTTTTATATTATATGTATATTATATCTTTATACCAGTCCAGTGGACATGGCCATGCCACATCGGGCATTATATTTAATGTTAAAATTTTATTGCTGATTTTTAGTACTTTAATATATGCATTTTTCACAAAAGCACATTAAAAACTGTCTTTGTATTTAGCAGATTTGTACAAATAAATCCACCCTATGTCGTAAAGACATTAGCAAAGTGTGCTGGAGCTATGGGGTTGTGTGCAGTTTCTAAGCAAATGAGTGTGATAAAGGAAGGTAGTGCAGATGTATGGCAGCACTGTCCAAAAGATTTCATCTTTAATAAATGCTGTTACCTCCACAGTAGGTACATCCAAACCGCTCGTCTTTACGCTACAGCAAACCAGGCCATTCTCATGATAAAGTGCTTGCAGGTGTACGGAGGGTACCAAGCTGTTGATTACATCAATTTATATTGATGCCCCATTAAATACCATTTCATTTGTTTCTTTCTTGTAATTAATCATCAACTGCTGTTTTTCCACTTGTTGTAGTATTCGCGTACCACCATGGACTTTTAGTAGTTCTTTGTACTTTGATGACTGAAGCAAAAACAGAACCCCAAAGACAATTAAATTATTCAATGGAAAACGTGTGTAATGTGGTAAAAAATAGATAAAGGGCATAAATATTTTGTTGTGAAACTGCAGGGCTAGATTTTAAAAGAACCATTCCTAACTTTTCTTTTTTTTTTGGTGGGAACCAGTAGAAGTTTTTGAAGACTTTACATCTCAAACAAATGTAGATCAGTTTCAGTTTCAGTAGAATGTTTGATTCGAATTAGTTGACAAACTAAGTTGTTAAATAATTTTCTTTTGAATACCCGGCATGGATATAAAGTAATTACAGTTCTACTGAATATTATCAAACCAAATTATTTCAGTTAATATATAAATATTAGTATACAATTTATACCATTAGTATACAATTTTAAATTTTTGGCATACATTTTTCAACTTCATTGCAAGATGAATGTATGACACTATTCGGAGAGAACTGAGCTGGATGATGACATCACTGAATCAACAATGAACTAACTTTAAAAGAGTCATTGGATGCCCATTTTCCACAAGTTGATATGATTAATTAGGGTCTTAATGAAAATTTCTTAAAATTTCTCAATGATAGTGTAAAAAACACCTTTTTTACCCTGTCAAAAACAGCTCTTTTCAGATCAAGCCGTTTTGTAGCATTATCCTTTAAATGTTAATGAGCTATGCTGACCCCGCCCCTCTCTTCCGAGCTGCTCTCTGAGGGCATGTTTACTTTAGCCGCATTCATCTTGAAACTTGCTAATTAGCACATTATTAGGAAAGGCGATTTGCAAAGATTAATTAAAAAATTATACTCACTTCTTCTGTAGGTGAAGCTGGATCATGTATGATTTGCGCAAACGTAGACACATTTAGGTAGATCTGGTTCTTTTCTCTTTTTTTTTTTTTTTACCTGTCCAATGTTTGCTTCAAAATCCTTTGTAAATTTTGCACATTACCTCTGTCAGTTCTGCTCTTAAGTGAAGTGACATGTGGCCAAGTATGGTGACCCATACTAGGAATTAGTGCTCTGCATTTATCCCATCCAAAGTGCAAACACACAGCAGTGAACACACACACCGTGAACACACACCCGGAGCAGTGGGCAGCCATTTTTTGCTGCGGCGCCCGGGGAGCAGTTGGGGGTTCGGTGCCTTGCTCAAGGGCACCTCAGTCGTGGTATTGAAGGTGGGAGAGAGCGCTGTACATTCACTCCCCCCACCTACAATCCCTGCCGGTACGAGACTCGAACCCACAACCTTTGGGTTACAAGTCTGACTCTCTAACCATTAGGCCACGACTTCCCCAAGAGACTTTAAGAGACTTCCATTTAGTGTGTACTGCATTAAAGCTGTCTGTTGTTGAATTCTTGAATACTGACTTAAAAAGGTCTTCTTCTCATGGAGTTCTACAGCACTTCCACTGCCCTTTCCTACTTTCTGTCATGTACTTAAGTTATGATGGCTCCCAAGGGCTGTGTTCTACCTCCAGTCTATACCTAAACACTTGGCTGATGGTCCTGCTGACGTCCCTATGTTGCTATTTGTTCATGTGAAGAGTGAGATTCTAATTGGACTGGAGAGTTTCTGTCTCTGGCAGACCTTTACAGTAAAGAGCCATGGGTTTTTTCTATTTTTTATTACTCTACTACAGTCCTAAAGAGAGCAGGAGGCAGTGGAGCTATGGCAAAAGTGGACATCTCAGAGCACTTGGTGCTCTGAAAGCAGCAACAGTGTTTTTCTTCTGGCTGACAGCCTCTGATTGTCCTTTTCCTATGCACTTCCCTTTGATGTAATCTGTGATTTTCTGTGCCTTCAGCTTCTCATGAGTTATTTACTTACTGAGCATAGATTTGAAAGCAATACTTGTGCAAGCTGCAATCATCTGAAGCGCATTCAGCCGAAATAGACTCTTACATTACATCTTTAAGAATATACGGACGTATGCATTCCTATTCACATCTCAGAATTTCACCTGCCATTCAAGGGGAATTTATATTAAATTATATGCAATTAACGGTAACACTTTAGGGACTGACTCTCAATAGTATTATCTGGTCCTGCAGATTTGCTTTATACAACATTAGGAAGATCAGGCCCTTTCTTTCAGAACATGCAACACAACTCCTTGTTCAAGCTCTTGTTCTATCCAGGCTAGACTATTGCAATGCTCTCTTGGCAGGTCTTCCAGCCACTTCAATCAAACCTCTACAATTAATCCAAAATGCCGCTGCAAGATTAATCTTTAATGAGCCAAAAAGAACACGTCACACCTCTGTTCATCAATTTGCACTGGCTACCAGTAGCTGCTCGCATTAAATTCAAGGCATTGATGTTTGCCTACAAAACCACCACTGGCTC
>NW_015540943.1:1681872-1683693 GCF_001515605.1 Sinocyclocheilus anshuiensis
TTCAGAACATGCAACACAACTCCTTGTTCAAGCTCTTGTTCTATCCAGGCTGGACTATTGCAATGCTCTCTTGGCGGGTCTTCCAGCCACTTCAATCAAACCTCTACAATTAATCCGAAATGCCGCTGCAAGATTAATCTTTAATGATCTGAAAAGAACGCACGTCACACCTCTGTTTATCAATTTGCACTGGCTACCAGTAGCTGCTCGCATAAAATTCAAGTCATTAATGTTTGCCTACAAAACCACCACTGGCTCTGCACTAGGGGTCGACCGATTATCGGCGCCAGTATTTTTATGATTATCGGTATCGGTCATTTTGAAAACCGATTCGCTGATAAAATAACTTAATTTTGAAACGCGCTATTTGGCTCTGATGCAGCCTGTCAGAACTCACCACTCTATGGCCTAGAGCCTGAAATCTGATTTGTTGGGAGTCACGAGTCCGACCAATCAATGCGGAATTCACTCTCACTCCGAAAGCGCTTGCTAACTGGAGCTGCTTCAGTGATCACGCATCAGTTGTCTCTAGGTAAGGTAAGGCAGCAGCATACGTTGCTTAAGTTGCAATAAATCACAATCCACAACGTTACACTGAATTTGCAAAACTCCTCAATATTATCTATGATTTCCGCGATGCAGAAAATGTGGAAGGAATCGCGGAATCCAGTCATATAAATTTAATTTTCTGTATGATGCGGAATGTCACTGAATTTGTCAAAGTTTGGATGAATTAATCAAAAGTAGGTCAGTACACTTAAATAGAGTCGCAATATGGACTAGTATCTGTAAATATTAAGGCGCAAAAATACTATTTAATTATGAATCCTGCATGTTCTGCGTGTCTCTGTGTATGTAAATGGCACAGACGCGCGGTTTTGTTTTCTACACATACAAAGTGTGCGACGCTCACGGTGATTTCATCTTCTGTCGTCTCACTACATGAGGACATAAATACATGAACAGCATCTCCAGAACTGCTCTGACTCCCTCTGAGAGTCACTTCATGAACTATCGCATTATTTCCCACAGACTCTTCCCACAGACTCTATTTGTGGCGGCATATATATGCAAATTCATTCTCTGCCAGCAGGAGGCGCTGTTGGAGTGGTAGAGATCGAGGTTTCCCCGGTAATGGCTGTACACAAAGCAGTGCTCCGCTCACAAACGCTGCTGTATCAGACATTACATGCAAGATGAAATGAAAACGACATCCAAAATTTTCTGAAGACAGTCAGGTTCCTTCAGAAATACAGTGATATAAAAACACCCGCACCGGGTTTCAAATTTGAAACGTGCAGTGCTCATGTTTATTGAACGAAGTCGAAGCCTTTTGGAAAATCTATTTGTGGCGGTCAGTGTTGATATTGTGCGGGCCACCACAAATAATCAGGTTAGCTTAAAGAAATTATCAGAAATATATTACTGTGGTGCTGTATGATATATATAATACTACTACAACAATTATTACAACTTTTATTTAAAAGAATAATCACACAATATGCTATTTTTTCCATGTTTTAATTGTAATAGTAAACCCTTTGTTTGCCAAAAAATAAAGAGTTTAACTCTCATTTGATTAAAAGATAAATTAAATTGATTTATGCCTTTATTTGCACTGTACTGTAAATTAAAACTAACTGAAATTTCTAGTGTCACATAGGCCAAGACATTTCAATAGGCTATTGAACTAAGTGTGCCTGTAAAAGGCTATTAGTTTTATAGTTTCATGAAAATAGTTGCAGTCTTCTTAAAGGGGTCATATGATGCAATTTCAAGTTTTCCTTTCTCTTTGGAGTGTTACAAGCTCTTGGTGCATAA
>NW_015540943.1:1683844-1702574 GCF_001515605.1 Sinocyclocheilus anshuiensis
CTTCAAAAGAATCCCCGGGTAAATATTGAACATTTTGCCCTTTTAAGCAACAAGTCATTCACACTCCCTGTTGTCTTAAGAACTGATACTCTCTCTCTTGACCTCACAGCGATGATCGACTCTGGAGCCGCCCTGAATCTCATCCACCAGGACATCGTAACCAAATATCAAATCCCTACACAAATGTGCACACCACCTATCCAAGTCAAGGCTGTCGATGGTGAATTGATTGGAAGAGGCATCACTCGCCAGACCAAAACACTCACCCCCCAAGTTGGAACCCTTCATAAGGAATCCATCGCCTTTTACATCATCGACTCTCCCAAACACGAACTTGTTTTAGGATATCCATGGCTCTCTACTCATGACCCCGAACTTTCATGGCATCAAGGTGAATTGACACGCTGGTCATCTTTCTGTATGAGTCACTGTATCACTGCAACACCCCAATCATGTCTCGCAACCAGAGTGGAAAGCCCTGAGACACACAAGAAAGTTAATATTCCCCATTGTTATCAAGATCTCTCTGATGTATTCAGCAAGGTGAAAGCCACACAACTTCCTCCACATAGACCTGGGGACTGTGCCATCGATCTCCTGCCTAACACACAACCCCCCAAGAGTAAAGTATATCCACTTTCCAGAAACGAAAGTCAAGCCATGGAAGAGTATGTGGATGAAGCCTTGAAATCCAGTTTTATCCGACCATCAACCTCCCAAGCAGCTGCAGGATTCTTCTTCGTGGAGAAGAAAGATGGTGGACTAAGACCGTGTATTGATTATAGAGGACTGAATAATATTACTGTTAAGTTTCTCTGTGAATAAATGAACCGCAGCATACGGTAGCTAAGGTTTATTTGACTGCATATCATTCCAGAATAAGGTACCGTAGACACATAGCCAAAGCTTTGTAGGTTTTTGACTGTGGTAATCTTTGTGAATACGAAAGTGACTGCTTTTTCTGCCTCAGTGATTGAGACTCACACAGTCACACCACAATGTCACAGCTCGACCACACACTGACCGAGCATCAAGTAATTAGCCCTATTTTAATACTTCTCTGCCTCTACATAGGCAAGATATTCCCTCTTCCTAAAAATAAATGCAGAGATGTCCCTCAGTTGGAGATCAAGAAACCCTGGTGCCATGGTGTGACGTGTTGCCGAAGGCTCCAGCTGTCAGGAGCCAGCGTACATCCCCAGTCATCTGTAACAATTACTACTATCATTAATATTAATGAGTGTGATTTCATGGTCACTGGATAATAACAATGTGCAATGTGGTCACAGCCATGAAAGTCACTTTTACACACTTTTTTTTTTTAAGAAGGTCCATTTTACTCATTTTCTCTAGCTATTTAATGCACCATGACTATGTACAAAGCATTTAATGCTGAAATTCAGACAAATTTGCATGTAAAAAAGTATAGTGATATAATGTGGCCTCAGCTGGTGTGTTGAAAGCCAAAAAATTTATAAAAAAGGTGTGTTCTGATTAAATCAATGCAAAATGCAAAGAATAAAATGCAACTAGCCATAATGCATCATTTCAATAGCAAAATAAAGCTTTTTTAAGGACTATCTTTTTGCTGATTACAACTTTATCTCCAGTCAAACTCTCCAAATTTTGGCACAAATGCATCTGTGACTTGGTACAATCTAGCATGTTGCATTACATATCCTCATCCTTGAAAACCATGCACAAAACTATGAAAAGTATTAGACAAATATGACCATTACACACAGATGTTTGCTATAAGTTGGGTTGGGACTTAATGTAGAATAAGCACACAAAAAAAAGTTTATTACACAAATAGGTGTTCATTTAATTGAGTCTATGAAAATTAGATTGATTGATTGATTTTTTTTTTTTTCAAAGCAAATACATTGGCAATGCATGTACGATTACACAGAATAATATAAAAATGGCAGAGTGAATATGATAAAGGAAGGACCTGAAGGAGCTCACCTCCATGGACACATTGTGAACAGTCTCTGTGGCCCACTGGAGGTTGTTTTCTAATCCTCTGTAATGTATGGGAAGCCTGACACTCCACTATTGTAGTGACTGTTGCATGTGTTTGGTTTGCAGTCCTTTGAGTGGAAGAGCTCATGTCAGTGCTGCGGAAAGTACGGTTCTGTTGCCAAGGCAACCCCGAGCTAGGTCTGGTGATTGGACTTTAGGGAGCATAGCCAGTTGTCACTGCAGCTTTAGACATGAAGACATTTCCTAGTGATTTCCACACTAATGATCTTTTCACTTCAAGTAACAATAATGAGGTCAGAAATAAACTGAATAAAACTCTTATTTGTGCACAGCAGATGCCATACACTGAAGCTGACACAAATATCGCATGGCATTAGTGTTGAAGATAACTAACTCAACCCACCATTGCTGATATATTTCAGCCCAGTCTCATGAGAAAATGTAACGATTTCACAAGGTGGCAATTTCATATGAATTCATATAATGAAAACATGCATTGTTTTTGTTTTTTTAAGTATTACACTCCCATAAGTTAACCAGATTGTAGAACCTAAGTATGAATAGCTGCTGCCAAAAAGAACAACAACAACAATAGATCATCTGGCACAAAAAGTTTTAGGATATCAAATTGGTTGCAGCTTCTAACTTTACGTTAAAATAAATATAACCAATGAAACAGTAATAAATAATATACTTATAACTGCATCGACAACAATATTTTTCTAAATATTTATTTTGATACAATAAATTTAATATATATTATATAAATTAAATATATAAATTAATAAGTAATGACTGAAACAAATTGGTGATTTTTTTTTAACAAACTGATTTGCTGAAACAAAACAAATGTGTTTTTTTTATTTTATGTTTATTTATTGCCTTAACTCACTTGGTACAGCTGTGAGCTAATACAATGCGAGAATGCGACTTCATGTTATAGAATTTTTGTCAAACTACGCTGCTACATATTTGTGAAAGAAAAATGGCCATTACTGTAAAAGCTGTAATATGGAGAATGTTAGATTAGTAGCATCACTTTACGTTTAGTTAAATAGCCTATAAAAAAAAAAAAAAGAAGAAGAAGAAGAAGAAAACACACCATGCTGGTTTTCGTCTGGCCTGAGGAGAACTGGCCCTCCGACTGAGCCTGGTTTCTCCCAAGGTTTTTTCTCCCTTTCTGTCATCGATGGAGTTTTGGTTCCTTGCCACTGTCGTCTTTGGCTTGCTTAGTTGGGGACGCTTGACTGATTGCACAGACATTATTGGAAGAGAGCTGAACTGGATGATGACATGACTGAATGATCTATGAACTGACTTTAACTGGAAAAATTACTCTGTTATTGTCTTCTTGCATTATTGACCATCTATTTTCCTGTTTAACACTGTAAAGCTGCTTTGACATAACCAGTATTGTATAAAGCGCTATACAAATAAA
Organism: Sinocyclocheilus anshuiensis; assembly: GCF_001515605.1. NCBI lineage: Eukaryota > Metazoa > Chordata > Actinopteri > Cypriniformes > Cyprinidae > Sinocyclocheilus > Sinocyclocheilus anshuiensis. Next base: position 1,687,269 of record NW_015540943.1, read on the forward strand.
GATGACTTGACTTGACACACACACACAAACAAAGAAAATAGCCTTTGCCAACAAAGCTGGTAATTAGCATAGTGTGAAATAGACACTTTTTTAATATAAATCATTTGATATGATATAATTTAAATGATTAGGTATACATTTAAAAAGTAATGTATGCAAGTGTTTTTGTAACTTAGCACTTAATGTATCTAAGTGCTTTTTCACTGTTGTGTCACTGCATTGCAGACATGCAGTCCAGTGGATTGTGGTGCCCCCACTGGTGCTTGTGTGTATTGCAAATTTAATCCATAATACTACAAGGGGAAATGTGCATGTGGATGCTGCTGCAGTTGATTACTAACTATTTTAAATTATGAGTAGCTTGTAGCTTGGCAGGCTACAGATTTAAAATAGCTACCCCAACATTTATCAGCAAGATTCACATTCAATTATTTTAGTTTGTCTTTCCAGAGAAGAGCACTGTGACCTTGACTTGTCAGATTGAAAGCTTGTGAGATCTGGAAAGCGGCATAAGTCCTGAATCTCTGAATTTGCTTTAGTGCATGTGTGTGAGGGGGTTGGAGATGGGCAACATAAAAAATCAAAAGATAAACATGCAGGTAGTTGACCTAGGGAGCTGCCACTGTGCAAGTGGCTGAGTTGTCTTTAAATTTGTCCAGGGACGTTGTAGTGAGAGGTATAATACACCTGCCAGTCCCAGTAAAGTTTGGGCCTCTGATAGGAACATTCTGTTCTCCATTTAAACGCAAAGTGCCATCAGAGTGGAACAGAGTCCGAAAATGCTTCCATTCCGCTCTGAGTATTTCAGAAGACCTCTCCAGAGAGAGAGAGAGAGAGAGAGAGATAAGTCTAGCATATGGAGAGAGCATTATAAAAGCTCAGAGAGAGAGCGAAAGAATGCGAGAGAGAAAGGACACCAAAAAAGAAAAACACATCTAACTTCCATCTCTCAGAGAGGAGTCTCAATGGAAGGCAAATTGATTGCCTCATCTGGCTGGAAAAAAGTAGATCTCTGAAAAACTTTTTTCCTAAGACTCCATTGACAAATGAGCTATTGATTAGTTGTTTACAATTTAGAGAGCAATGCCTAGATGTTACATGGCAGACCTAATGATGGTTCACCCAATAACAGATAACCACGCCCCACACTCACTCCCTTGTTTGAGCCAATGTTGCTGTTTTGCTTTGGTCAAGATGCTCACCCAAAAACAGCTACATTTTGATAGAGCTAGTGTCAGAAGGTAGGTAGGTAGGTAAGGTAGGTAAGTACTTTATTGATCCCACATGGGAAATTGAAGTGTGTTAGCAGCAATACATAAAGACAGTAAAAGTACTCACAGTTCACACAAAAACACATACTAATAAATAAACAGACACAATAGAATAAGTAAAATTGTAGTCAAGCAATAAAAAAACTGTAATTAGAGCAGAATTTATGTCTGATAATTAACTGCATTAAGTACAGCTATGAGATGAGTGGAGGGACCTATTTTCTAGGATGAAAAGTTAATGATACCTCGGCACAAAATACATGAATTGTAAAGTCTCACAGCAGTAGGCATAAATGACCTCCTGTAGTATTCTCAAGGCAAGATGTTTTCAAGAGCACCGGCATTCTTTCCAGGCTGAGACTCAAGTTGAACAGACGCTGGAGCACTCCACTCAGCTGGTCGGCACAGGCTCTCAGGACTCTGGGACAAATGACATCAGGTCCTGCTGCCTTACCCTGGTGAAGTTTCTTAAGTTCCCTCTTAACCTGGTCGTCTTCGATGGTCAGTGTGGCCTGTGGGTTATCAGCAGTGGAGAGTGTCAGAGAGGGTAGCTGTTGAAAGTGAGAAGGATTGTTGAGAATGGTCTCTATCGGTACAGTGGAGTAATTGTGGGGGGATGGGCATTGGAGAGCAGCAGGAGGCCCTATATCAAACCTGTTGAAAAACTGGTTCAACTCGTTAGCCATCCCTAGGTTCCCCTCCGTTCCCATCCCTGGCTGTTTAAAGCCAGTAATTTTTCTCATACCGCTCCAGATGCCTCTCACCCTATTATGTTGGAGCTTGTCCTCCAGTTTCCTCCTGTAGGCATCCTTGCATACCCTCAGCCTCCATTTGAGCTGCTTTTAAAAACGTTGCGGTCACTGGTGATCCAGGGTTTGTTATTGGAGAAACAACGTACTTTACTGGTGGGAATGGTGTTACCAACACAAAAATTGACGTAATCAGTAATACAGACCACCATACTGTCAATGGCATCCCCATGTGGCTCACAAAGTACATCCCAATCTGTAATGTCCAGTGCACTACGCAGATCCAGTCAAACCCCTCCTTAGTCCATCTCCTCACTATCCTTGCTGAACAACAGGCTTATAATGCGGTGTAAGCAAGATCAGGCTGTGGTCTGATATGCCAAGTGGGGGGAGGGCAGTGGAATTATAAGCCTTTTTAACATTGGCATATAGTAAGTCTAGTGTTCTGTAATCTCTTGTTGAACACTTCACAAATTGATGGTTGGTTCACAGTGTTAATGAGAGAGAAACATGGTTACAATCTCCTGAAATTACTTATGAAGGCATTAGGCTGATTTGTTTGGAGTCTGGCCGTAACAGCGTGTATGACATCACATGCCGCCTCCGCTTTTGCAGTCAGTGGAATGTAAACAGCAACACAGATTGTGCTTGTAAACTCTCGCGGAAGATAAAAGGGACGAATACCGATTGCCATCAGCTCAATGTCCGGACTACAGAAACATTCCTTAACCCCATCCCGGATTACACCATCTGTTGTTAATTAGAACCGCGAGTCCTCCTCCTTTACTCTTACCGCTCGCGGTAGTGTCTCTGTCAGCTCTTACTGTGTGAAAACCACTGTGATGTTAGAGTCCAGAATATGTTCATGCAGCCTCGTCTCAGTAAAGCACATGATACTGCATTCCCTGTACTTCCTCTGATTTCTCACCAGCACTGCCAATTCATCTATCTTATTTGCAAGAGACCTCACATTCCCCATTATTACCGAAGGAAGATATGGTCTAAATCTCCGTCTCTTCGCCTTCTGTAATGTACCCACTCTACAGCCATGTCTCCTCCTCTTTTTAAAGGACGCAGTTGTTCCAGATAATTTTTTCAAGAATGGAGATATTTTTTTCATTACAATAAATTGCCTGGCTGCAATTATTGTTTCCATGATCACTTGTACACAAACATTCCTCTGTTTACCACTAGCTTTCCGAGGCTAGTAATAGCACAATGATAATTGTGTCAGGCAAACAGTGCTGATGTTTGCAAATCCAGCATTTTATGTAGCGGGACTCAGCAATAAGGACTACGTGATGACACTGGGCATAGAAGTTTATTACTTGAGTTTTCAAGCCTTGCCTATTTGAAAAAGAGATTTTAAACAGTTCAAGTGCAAGACACAAAAGATAACTAAATTTGGTACTTGTGCACTATCTGAGAGACTAGTTTTTGTACGCACACACCCCATGCGCATGCACAGAAAGCTGCCTTTCAAGCCAGAGTGTGAGTACAGAATTAAGTTCTCTGTCGTTTATATTCATATGCATGCGAATGCGAGAGACAGGAAACGCAAGCTCATTCATTTTGCTGTGATCAAACGTTCAAGTTTGGTATACTCTGCTCTGCGAATTTGTATCCTGTAAAGACATGACCAAGAGAAAACCAAATTAAAAGAACACAAACTTTAATTCTGCAGGATTGTAGCACTACATTAGGGGCCATATTTTAACGATCTAAGCGCATGGTCTAAAGCGCATGGCACAAGTGCACATAAGGCATGTCCGAATCCACTTTTGCTAGTTTAACGACGGGAAAAACGGTCGGAGCACCAGGCGCATGGTCCAAAAGGGTTGTACCTATTCTTTTAATGAATAATGGGTGTGTTTTGGGCGTAACGTGCAATAAACCAATCAGAGTCTCATCTCCCATTCCCTTTAAAGGCCAGTTGCGCTCGTGCCATGGCAGATTCGTTATTTACATGGTGGAATTTGCAAGAGCAAAGACTGAACGCTTCTCCAGAGGAAAGGTTCTGCTCGTGCACAAGGTTAAAGCGCACGAGCAGATGATCTACGGGGCACAATAAAAAACCTTTACATTGTAATCCTTTCATATTTGGCATGTTTGTGTGCTGCTGCACGTCCCTGTGTGTGTAATAAGCAGAGTGTACGCACATTGTTCACCCACCTATAGGCGCATATTACTAACGCGCTTTTTAATTAACAAAAAAAATATTTTTGTGTCATATCCTTATTTATTAAAATGCAATAACTTTTTGTGGCAGTGAAAAATCCTTAGCATTGAGCCCTGTGTAATGATCCTTATTGGTTTAAAAAGAAAGAAAGAATAATTTGCTATCAGTTATTTGTACTGCGCAGCATTGGATTTTGGATATTGCTCACTTTTTTAAGTACATGTGATAAAGACTGTAGTATGCAATGATACATATTTATATTTTAAGACACTATTTATCCATTTCTGTGGAACAATCTAGCACCAAATATCTTCAAACTGCTCAAGTTTTCAAACTACACCATCTGTCATATAATGTTCAAACTCTGAATTGGTCTTTAAACTGCCTACTTATTCAAGCTACATCAGGCCTAAATAACCTGACTTAACGTTTTCCCCTAACTTTCCGACAATGTTGTGTCTAGCCTGTTGTCATGAACTGCACAGGGACACAGAGATTGAGGATCCAAATGCAGTTTATTAATAGCATAAATCAAAGTCACAGTCCATGAAACAGGCAGTAGGTCAGAGCACAGGTAATCAGTCCAAACAAACATACAGATCCAGAGGGCAAGACAAAAAAGAGAAATCCAGGACACAGGCAGTAATCCAACAACAGAAAAACAAGGAAACACTCAGAATTGCAACACAGCAGACAAACAACACTTCGCAAAGAGTGACTGAGGAAACAGGCTTATATAGGGAGGCTAACAAGGGGGTGGAGCTAATGAACAACCATGACAACAAATGAGGGGTAACCATGGGAACAAACAGGTCAACAAACAATAGGCTTCTTTGAGATGAGCAAATTCTGCGCAGAACCGATCACCGGTGATCACTGCGAGATGCATGCCGGTTAGAAAAGTGTCCGAGTTACGTCCGACTTGCTCTGATGTCATGCTGACGTGTGCCAAAGAACTCTCGCGATGGCGAGGCGGCTGTGTCGGATTGTGCAGTCGAGCGCAGTTGCTCTCCACCGACTGCGCTGATCAAAAGCATGATGGGAAACAACTGACTGACGACAGCTTAATGCTCATTGGTTCAGTCAACCGTGATGTTGCGTTCTCTTCTAAAATATTTTCTGATTTCATGTGATTATGTATTTAAATTATGCATGAATGTTCCCAAACACTATGACAGTGCGATCTCTGTGTGAGATATGTGAGTGTTGTCATATTTCTATACGAATCTAAAATACATGTTTGTATTAAAGTAAAAATGGATGATAAATAGGCCTACACCTTTCGTATGGAATTAAATAGCAAGCACTTTGAGTGTCTTGTTCATCATATATAGGCCTATTTTCATATAAAAGCAACAGAACTGAAATTGTATTATGTTTATTAGCAACACGGCGCATGAGTGTGAATAACGCAATATCCGCCTTTGATCTCGTAGGTAGCCTATCCACTTCGAGAGGTCTGTCCGTCTTGACTGTGCTTATTTCACTCCTCCCCTCACTGCAGCCGCCTACTCTCGCCTTCATTTCAGGCGAGGCGCATCTCAAACAAGCCTATAGATTTGTATACATATCTATGGTAACAAATGCGACAAAGGAAACAGGAACTAAACACAGGAAGGGAGCAAGGAAGCAATAGGGAACAGAAACACTTCAAAGTAAGAGTCCACATACACAAGACAAGGGAACACAGGCTGGGATCATAACCATTTATTTATTTATTTATTTAAGCAATCCTCAAAGAAAAGAAACATCTAAGCAGTTATATTTCAGTTATCTATCAGAACAAGAGGTGACTGGGATTACAGCATAAAAACAGTAACCTTTATGACTCAAACTGATTCCCTTAAATGTTGAGTTAAAATTTCCAGCCGTTTCATTATCGCCTGACATTAGCTAGCTTTCTTAACACTAAGTGCCCAGATTCATCGGCACTACAGATAATTATGAAATGTCATTATGTGTGTGGGGTATTTCCAGTTATGGTGATTAACTTTTGATTGTGGACTATGATCCTGACAAGTCAAGTGATGTATTAACTGGTCTGGTTCTATAGTGTTTAAGGTTGCTACAAGCTAGCATTATCATCCATATATATATATATATATATATATATTGGTGGTGTCAAAATTAGCGCATTAACGCAGGCGATTAATATTTTTTTATTTCAATTTAACGCGTTAAAAATATTTAACGCAATTAACGCAGGGGCGGGGCTAGGGTTGGCCACCCCACTCACAACTGCTGCTTCGGTCACTTTTTCTCTTGACAAGAAGTGCATTTATTCAGTCGCAGAGCGACTGAGAACGGGAGACGTCTCAGAAGCGCGCTCCACTTCACTTCAGCGCCAGGGTCAAACGAGAGCTGAGTCAAACGGGCGCGGAAACGGTACTGTGCTCGCAGCGCGTGCTCTTCAATTTGCAAGCACAAAGGCGCTGATGCGTGCTGTAACCTGTATCCTTGCATATCAAAGCGCGAAATAAACTATGTGCATGCAATGTCGTGGTCAGTTAAGTCATGAAGTTACCAAAAAAGGCGATTAAAGCTGCCTTGATTCAGCAAAATATTTGATTTTATACTAGTAAAATGATGTAGCCTACATTGTATACGTATTTATATGCATAATATGCAAATGCATATTATATGATAAATAAATATATAAATATATATTATATTACGGTAATATATATATTATATTAATAATTATTAATATATAAATATTAATAATTATTAATCTGTACGATCACATCAAACATCAAACTGGAGACGTTTCAGACGCGCGCTCCAACTTCACTTCAGCGCCAGGCTCGAGTCAAACGAGCACGGAAACGGTACTGTTCTCGCAGCGCTACAATTGCACGCACAAAGACACCGGCGCGCACTGTAGCCTTCATCATTTCATATCAAAGAGCGAAATAATCTACGTGCATGCAATGTCGTGGTCAGCTAAGTCATGAAGTTACCAGAAAGGCGATTAAAGCTGCCTTAAAACTGTGCATGCATGTAATATATTTTATATGAGTCACATGTCTCTGAAATGGTTTTCAAATCTGTCCCCGAGCAGCCCAGCACTGTCTCACTCATCTAACACACCCGATTGAACTCGTCAGCTCATTAATAGAGACTTTAAGACCTGAAGTGGGTCAGAAAAGGTAAAAAGAGTTGAGAGAAAATGAAGCGTGTCAGATATGCGTCACACTCAGCAGCAGTAGCTCTTAAAGAAATAACAGCCAAAATAGCCTAATGACCAGCTGCTGTAATGTCTATTAATCAAAGGACAAAGAAAAAAATAGGAAAAAATAACTTTTATAGCTTTAAGGATTCATCTATATTTAATTTATAATTCAGTGTTTGATAACTTCAATTTCTGTATATTTCTGATGAAGGGTACAGGTAAATATGACATTTATTATAATGGGTTTATGTGAAGATTGTTTTAAGTTCACTTAAATTAGGGTAAATAACTGGGAAGTAATTGCACACAAGGGAATGTGTGTGTGTGTGTGTGTGTGTGTGTGTGTGTGTGTGCGTGTGCATTCTTTCCTGTTTATCTCGATGAGTGACGGTGTGTGATTACGTGCACAGTTCTGTGCATTTTAGAACTCTTGGGAGGGCAAAGTTAGCACAGGTGTCAAGAAAGTCTTCAATTAGCAAACAAACAAACAAACAAACAAAAACACAGAGCTCCCCTGGAAGCAGAAAACCGGTCTCAAGGAAGAATGAGTTTGAAAGGTGACTGTTTTAAACCAAACCAAGATGACTAAAGGTATAAAAAAGATAAGACGCTTAATGTGATGAGATGATGACTGCCATTGTCTATAAGGTAAACCTACAATATAACACAGTCACATATGACAGCCTCTTAAGTCTGTACAGTTTGTTCCTATACGGTTTTTACTCCTTCTTTTATGTATATATATATATATATATATATATATTAAAAAAGGATGGTGGTGTTTACATGCAACTCATTCATTTATTAATTATAAGATTTGTGAGATTCCCTCCATTTTAATCATGTTGACTACAGTTTGGCAAGTTTTGGTTAGTTAGTTTATTTAAGAATACTCTCCCGTTGCCACTTAGTTGGGAGTTTGCTAAAACATGGTTATGTTGCAAATAAGTGTTAATGAACATAGGCAGATAATGTGTAATTGCCAATGTAAATGTTTGTGCAAATGTACATTTAAAAAATACAACTCATCTCTCAGGGCCTTCATGCCAAACATATCAGGAAGTAATAAATCACAGGAAATGTGTACTTTAGGCCAGCAGTGGTCTGCAATACAGGAGATGTGTGAATGTGTGCGGTTTACACCTCAGTAATGTGTGAATTGAGCTATGAAATGTGCATGGACATGGGGTCACAGGATAGATTTAGAAATTCTCTGCCCATGGGACAAAAAAAGTAGACAGGATAGATTCAAAATGTAGACTAAAAAAGACTCTTACTCCATTACAATGTTTATTTCTTGTTACATTATTTGTGAAATTGTATACTGTATGGTTTCCAGTAATATCATTTATTTTGATGCTTCAGTGTAGAAATGAATTATAATATATGGGACAAATATTTCTATCAAGAACACGTTAAGATAGATGGATATAATGTGCAACAATAAGATTCTGGAAACTCTATTCATTTTCTCAAAAAAAAAAGGTCTTGATTTGAATGCTTTTTTACATTTTTTTTTAAATGACTGTAGAAAGAAAAGAAAAGAAAAGAAAAAGTTCAAGTCAAGTCACCTTTATTATAGTGCTTTATACAATACAGAATGTGTCAAAGCAGCTTTACAGTATTAATCAGGAACACAGTGTGTCGATAATGCAAGAGGACAATAGTAAACACTTAGTTTTTCAGTTAAAGTAAGTTCATCATTGATTCAGTGATGTCATCATCCAACTCAGTTCAGATCATATAGTATCAGTGCAATCAAGTCGACAATATTGCCAGAAATTCAGTGTACCCAACTAAGCAAGCCAAAGGCGACTGGCAAGGAATCAAAACTCCATCAGTGAGAGAAGAAACCTTGGGAGAAACCAGGCTCAGTCAGGGTACCTGGGGCCTCATTTATAACTGATGCGTACATACAAAACCTGCCCTGAAAGAGGCGTATGCCACTTCCTACACAAAAGGTGGGATTTATAAAAAACAAACTTGACGGGAACATTTGCGCACTTGCATGCAAACTCTGACCCATGTGTACTGACTTTTTTTCCTGGAGAAAGTAATGAAGAAGAAGTTAAACCAAAATGATATGAATTTAGACATAGTCTATTTGTAGTGGATGCGCTTGATTACTTTTCCCGTGGTATGTTATGTTTTAATAACAGCGGGAGTGCTATAGGTGCACAATAATTTATCTTTAAAGTAAACTGCACATCTCATGTTATGAGAAAATATTTTTAGTGAGAACAATGATTAATGATGCGCACGATATTGTGGCGGACACTGCTGGATTCGGTGGAACGGTCTATTGTCCGGTTTGAATAGGACCAATGATAATAGCTTACTGTACAACCACAGCTGCACGGAAGTTCTGATGTCGTGTGAAGGCATCTCCACAACATTATGAAAAATACCACTGTATTTGAAGGATACAACTTGAAGAAAAGATTTGCACGTTTCCTTTTTAAAATAATTTGTCAATGGCAGAGTCAGATAATTGTATTTACACTGCAATAAATATAGGCCTATATTTTTTCCACTAAATATAGCTAAAAGATGTTCACCTTATCAGCAAAACTGAATTAATTTAATTTAATTTGAATTTTTTTAAACAATTGAAATATTATTGGGCCAGTTGAAGTGAATGAGATCAACTCTATTCTAAATTATTTTTTCTGAGAACTATTTTAAACATTTTTTTTAATGGATATTTTGATATATTTATTCTAAAACATAACAAGGATACTGGATGATTTTTAGCAATACAAATTAATGTGTATGGCACAAATGGCATTTATAGTCCGTATCTCATATTTCCTTAATGTCTTGTACCTTTGACGGTGTTAAACATGGTGTCACGTGGATGGCAATATGCATGGAAATGATATGCAGATGAAGTTATGCATAGTAAAACTAGGCGTTGTAAGCTCCATATATGGTGATTTCGGGGAGGAGTCGGGGTGGAGATGCACGTACGCACAATCTTCCCCTGACTGGGATTTATAAAGGGATTTTTGAGCAGGTTCTGGCGTACGCATGGTTTTATAAATCTGAAAACTTTTGAGTGTACGCAAAATCTAGCTTTTGTGCCTACGTACACTTTTAGGATTAAATCTACGGAGAGAGTTTTATAAATGAGACCCCAGTTCTCCTCTGGCCAGCCGAAAACAACATGGCGTGGTTTAATTCCAGGCTGCAAGTCAGAAATATGCAGAGGAGTGCTGATCCACCATTTGGACTGGATATGGACTGGATCCGGGTGACTGCAGTGACCATCTGATCAGGATACAGACTGGATCTGGGTGGCTACGGTAACCTCGGAATAAGAATGAAACAGACTAATATTAGCGTAGATGCCATTCTTCTTACGATGTAACAAGTACTTCGGGTGTCATGTGTCTGCCTCCCGGACCACGTTAGTTAGATTGTTCCAGAGTTTGGGTGCTAAATAGGAAAAGGATCTACTGCCCGCTGTTGATTTCGATATTCTAGGTATTTTCAAGTGGCCAGAGTTTTGACATTGCAGTGGATGTGAAGGACTATAATGTGATAAGAGCTCGCTCAAGTACTGAGTAGATAAACCATTCATGGCTTTATAATTAATTAGCAAGATTTTAAAATGTTTAATAGGGAGCTAGTGCAATGTTGACAGAACCGGACTAATATGGTTGTACTTCCTGGTTCTAGTATAAACTCTAGCTGCTGCATTTTGGATCAGCTGGAGTTTGTTTATTAAGCGCGCAGAGCAACCACCCAGTAAATCATTACAATAATATAAGCTTGAGGTTATGAATGCATGATTTAACGTTTCTGCATTTGACATTGAGAGCATAGGTCATAATTTAGATATATTTTTTAAAGATGGAAACGTGGTTTTACAAATGTTAGAAACGTGGCTTTCAAAGGAAAGATTGCAATCAAATAGCACACCTAGTTTCCTAACTGATGACGAAGAATTGACAGAGCAGTCATCAAGTGTTAGACAGTGTTCTAGGTTATTACATGTAGAGGTTTTTGGTCTGATTATTAAAACCTCCGTTTTTTTTTTCTTCAGAATTTAGCGGTAGGAAATTCCTAGTCATCCAGTTTTTTATATCAACTATATCAAATAGCACACCTAACTGATGATGACGAATTGACAGCAGCCATCAAGTGTTAGACAATGTTCTAGGTTATTACATGCTGAGGCTTTTGGTCAGATAATTAACACCTCTGTTTTTTTAAGAATTTAGCAGTAGGGAATTACTAGTCATCCAGTTTTTTATATCAACTATTGGTATGCTTTGTCGGGCCGTGAAGAAATATAGAGCTGAGTATCATCAGCATAGTGAATAACGCCATGTTTCCTGATGATATATCCCAAGGGTTTCATGAAAAGCATCAAACGAAAGGGATCAGATAAAGTAAATAAGTACAAAAAGGGGTTCACCATCACAAATTAATGTTTTCAGTCTAAATATGTGAATGAATGGCACCACATGTCTGTTTGTTCACTTTAATAACACAAAGACTATGTGTGCCACAGGGCACTTTTATGAACTAGACATTATTACTTTTCTTTAATAATAACACTCCTTTAAAACAATTTCAGTGCTACCAAGCCTATAACAGGGATCATATAGCTGCACTAAGATTACCGCAGGGTGCTGCTATTGAATTACTACATGTAAATTGATCCAGGATATATCTGTAAAATAGTCAGCATCTTAGGGCAGATAATCATTAGACTGCACTAGAGAGGAGGAAAAAAACATTTAATAATCAGTTTTCATAATAATCTAAACAACATAAATTAAAAACTTGATAACTGTGGAAGATATTAACTCTTGTTTTTAGAAGTATAATAGTATTTTTTTTCTCTTCTTTAAAATATGCATTTCACAACATGCATGCAGAGAAGTTATTGCTAAAAACAAAAAGCAAAAAACAATGCAACCTTCAAGAAATAACATTTTATATATATATATATATATATATATATATATATATATATATATATATATATATATATATATATATATATATATATATATATATATATATATATATATATATATATATATATATATATATATATATATATATATATATATATATATATATATATATATATATATATATATATATATATATATATATATATATATATATATATATATATATATATATATATATATATATATATATATATATATATATATATATATATATATATATATATATATATATATATATATATATATATATATATATATATATATATATATATATATATATATATATATATATATATATATATATATATATATATATATATATATATATATATATATATATATATATATATATATATATATATATATATATATATATATATATATATATATATATATATATATATATATATATATATATATATATATATATATATATATATATATATATATATATATATATATATATATATATATATATATATATATATATATATATATATATATATATATATATATATATATATATATATATATATATATATATATATATATATATATATATATATATATATATATATATATATATATATATATATATATATATATATATATATATATATATATATATATATATATATATATATATATATATATATATATATATATATATATATATATATATATATATATATATATATATATATATATATATTTGGCAGCACATCAGAATATTAGAATGATTTCTGAAGGATCATGTGACACTGAAGACTGGAGTAATGATTAATGGAATAATGGAATAAATTACATTTTAAATATATTCAAATATTTTAACTGGTATAAATATTTCACAATATTACTGCATTTGCTGTATCTTGGATCAAATAAATGCAGGCTTGGTGAGCAGAAGAGAATTATAAAAAAAAAACATTACAAATCTTTACGTTATTGTATATTCAATTAATATATATATATATAAATCTGAGGCTCTGTACCCAACCCAAATTGTACAGTCCATTTTAAGACCAAATCCAAAACAAAATTACTCATCTCCTTTTAATTACTGGTGTTTGCTAATGCAAGGATTCAGAAAATTGCTCATTACTTTTTTTTGCAATCAGACTTAAGATTTTGGCCTGCCAGACAATAAAATTAGTAAAGAAATGCCATAGACTTAGACTGAAGAAGGCACCTGAGCCATAACTATAGACTAGAATATCAGAGACTTGGCAGTGGGCTCTTTTGACTTTGTCCTTGACTTTATTTGTAACCCATTTTTATTTTGTAACGTAACATTATCATTTTGTGAGTGAACAGAACATGCAACAAGAAAAATATGTGGGAAGGAGTTTTATATAATGAGAAATTGATTGGATTGTTAAAAGTGGTCTCAAGGTGATAGGTTTTAGAGGAATTGAACAATTTGCGGCATGATGGGATTAGTGACCAAGAGTTTGGCTGGTTAGCATGGTCCTCTTAGCGCCTGGTTTCTTCATTTCTTCATTGACACACATTAGCCTTACAAAATTAGCCTCATGATGTCAGTGGAGAAAGATGCTCTTTGCAGCCAAATGTATGCTTTTTTAACCAGCATAAACTTGACCCTATGGTTTGGACAGGGTAATACAGATTAAGAGTAAGAGAGAGAGAGAGAGAGAGAGAGAGAGAGAGAAAAGCAATGACCCACAAGGAGAGGATAGTGAAATGACAATGGCATGCCGTGTTGGATACGCCTGTGCAAAAATGAAGACACACTAAATTTGCTTAAAAGGGTCTTTGAGCTCTCATTACTGTGCAGCAGTGCAGCTGAGAATTTTAATGCGTGAGAGCAGAGAGGATGGGCACCCGGCCAGGGACATGAAGAATTTAGGCATGCCAGTCACCAGAGCAAGACTGAGGGACCCGAGCCTGGACCAGACCACTGGAGCATGGAGGCACTGTGTTTAGTTTGAATAAAACTATAAACATAATTCAGGGTCAAATAAACTGTTTATAATAACTTAATTCACAACCGAATTTCTGGATAATAAAGTTCTCAGAAGTGCCATTACCAAAGCAAAATTCTGAATTACGGCACATACGTTTTGTGATTTTATTTATCACAAATGACATTGAAAAAGCCCTATATTGTCTACTGAAGACTCTGTAACTGCATTTGGATTCTGTACTGATGAATGTGATGTGGCAATATTCTTAAATATTCTGGCAAAGTTCCCACAGAAAAAAATTTAAATAAATAATATATATATAGCCTATATATATATATATACTGCCGTGCAAAGGCAAAAGACTGTAACGTCAATTTTTTCAAATTAGTTCTTGATATTTTTGGGACATTCAAGACATCATTTATCATGTGTATAAGTATCTTGAGTCAATTTTGTTGTTTTTCCGAGAAAATAATGGGTCGTTTCAACCGTAACTTCGAAAAGCTCTGGAGAAACCAAGGCAGAGCACCATATAACACCAGTTTCGGCTCTTTCACTTTGTTTGGAATGCTCAAACTGAGTTACGGCATTCTGACTTTGTTTAGCCGTTCGTCAAAATGAAGTTACGGTGCCGGCTTGGAGTTATACGGTGTTCTGCCTTTGTTTTACTATCCATTAAAGTCTGCCGCATTTTAATTAAGGTGTAGACAAACGAATTAGATAGATCGCGATCTACCAAACAGCTCCATATAACAAAGCACTGTAAAGACTAGATACCTTGGCAGCAATATGTAATCGTGAATAACCTTTAAATATTAGTTTTTTTCTTTTTGTAATGCAGATTATTCACCAGGCTGTCACTTCTAGTTGGACGCGTGTGGACTCGAATTCCGTAGCTAGCATGATAAATCATAAAATCAGTAGCCTACTAACAGTTCGCAATTAAATCCATATCCTACCTTTTCTTGTAACCCGATAAAATCAATCCATGACGATGAACGTCATCGGAGATGTTTAAT
>NW_015540943.1:1702817-1707789 GCF_001515605.1 Sinocyclocheilus anshuiensis
ACAGCCCATGATCACTAGATTTTATACAGGTGTTACTATAATGATTTTGTAATGATGATAAAGCAACCAAATATTGATAATGTGGAAGTTACTGCCTTTTGCCTTGGTGTGACTTCTCACGCTTCTCACGTAATGCAAAGGCAGAGTACATTAACCTCAAAATAGGGGTAAAAATCAAGTTTGAGCTCACAATTTTTTAATGTAGATCATTTTAATTACTAAAACATCTAATTGTTAAATTTCCAGTGTCCTACCTATAATTAATTTGGCTGGACAAGTAATAAACTTTAAAGTAATTTTTCTCAGTTTCACACTCTAGCGAGTTAAGGTCTTTTGCCTTTGTAGGGCAGTATATATATATATATATATATTGATTGTTGCTTGTTCATAGCTTGGAGTTCTCAGTTTCATTGAAGTAGAATCATTTTCTCAAATGTTCATAGTGAGATCTCTGAATTCTGATTGTTATACTGGCAAACGTGAGCAAAGTTTGTGTGTTTTTTTTTACTGTTATATCAGATGGCTATACCTAAAATACGTAGCTACTATCAGATCTGGCTAAGCTCTTGCCCTCTTATATATCTGCTCTCTCCTGCCAGACCTTGCTTCTCTACAGCATTAGGTAAGATTTATTACCCAGGGTTCCTGGCTGTTGATGTGAGTGTGATAAAGCATTTCAACAAGATGAGTGTCCCAGTGTGGGTGTAATGATTTTATACCTTCTCTTATCGCCTCCAGATGAACTGTGCATCTAGCCCCATCCCAGAGGCAGATTGCATCCAGGTTGTTTTTATTTTATAACGTTGAGTTGTCCTTGAATCCTTCCACTCACACCTGGAGAATGACTACGCAGTGGCAGAAAGTGTTTGGGAGTTTGAACGGCCTTTTGATTAAAATGTTGCAGTAGCTCAAATTAACTGGCAAGACTAGCATGTCAGTCATGTATAACATCAGATTATGGGCACGGTGATTACAAGCACCGTGTAATTAAGTTCTGAAATGACAACTTTGCATTTTTAATGTAAAAAGTGGTGTGCAGTTTTCATCTCAGAAAATGTAAATATTTATTTTGTATTTAATACAATTTTATTCAGTATAAGGTGCTGGCTCTGCTGACGTTTCTCAGCAGTTACTTCACTATTGTGAAAGATCCATCACAAATATATGAATATGAAATAAGTTATTGATTAATCCTCATGCTTAAATAATGCTAAAATAAAATCTTCATATTCATGCTAAAAATAGTTTGACTATCTTAAAGTCAGGCAATTAGCTTATTAAATAGTTTAGTTTGTCATCATTTTAACAAATGTTTTAATTTGACACACTTCTGACATGACTAGATCAGAAATTTGAATATGAATATGCAAGGTCACAGAGCCCAAACAAATAGGATCACCAATCACCATTATGGTGACTTCAAAACAATTACAGTAGTAAACAACTAAATTTCTCACAGTGGCACAGTTAAAGACAACTTTATAAAGTGAATTGACAGTAAAACAAGAGCAGAGAATTACTGTTATGTTAGCATCATTCTGCTGTCCACAGTAATTTGTAAGAAAATGACTCAGCATGCATTGATTTCACAGTAAATTTCTGACTACAGTAATACATTGTAAAATAATACTCTTTAATCCTGTAACTTCCTGGCAAATTTTTACAGTGTGGATCTAAACAGCTTTTAACCATAACATGATATGAATCCAAGCATACAAAAACAAACCAACACCAAAACCTCAAATGTAACAGCTTAGTAAATAGCACACTAATACAATAACCAACAACTAAAGACTCTAAAAGGGGGGTTTAAATAAACAGGAGAAAGGAAAACAGGTGTGGAACATAATCAGTAACCAGGGAAACCAGCAAACCAACATAATTTAGATTATTAGATAATCATGAAAACAAGGACTAAGCTACAGGAATAGTGAAAAACTTGTTTTTTCTTCATGCTGCATTTTTTTAGTCAATAAATTTTTATTGGCCATGACGCATGCCATTTGCATTTTGTTGACTGTTTAGATTTCTAGTTAGTCAAATGTACTGTGTGGTTGCTACCAGTGGTGGAAAGAGTACTGCAAATTTGTACTTAAGTACAAGTACTGTTACATTGCTGAAATAATACTCAATTGCAAGTAAAAGTACTGGTGACAAAACAGTACTTAAGTAAACGTACAAAGTGCTCTTCTCAAAAACTACTCAGAGTACTAGTTACTAGTTACTTTTTAGCCTGCGATATTTAATGAATTACCAAAAATTATTCATTTATATCAAAGATCTATGTGGATAATAGATACTTTGAACAAAACCCACTTTTATCTTATTGACAAAGTATGTGAATTAGTGGTCATGATACAGGAATTTCTAACTTAAATACCTTGAAAAATATCAATATTAAAGTACCCGTGAACCGGAATTTGCAACTGACTTCAGTGTTGTGATGTATTTCCGAGTGAAACAGAATATTGAATAAAGGGCGGGGTTTGATAGTGGTGCACCTCCTCTCCACCTCTTGCTCATAGCAGATTAACGGTTGGATAGTGGTTAAGAATATCTGCTTGTTACGTCTGACATCATGCTTCACCGCTTCAGGGTCCTAACGCTCTGCCAGACGCCCCCCAAAAAACAACAAACTGTGATAATATACACCCACGATGTCATGTAATACTGAAAAATTATAACCCAAACCTTTATCTCCATACTGAAATCCCAGATGGCCAGACAGTGATTCGGCTAAAATATTAGTGTCTGAGACACTGTGAGCACGGAGACTGAAGTGTGCACAGCAAATTTTTAAATGCTTAGCTTAAATATGTAATATTAATTAAATAGTGCTCATAAATGGCTGTTGAGATAGGATTCTCAAGTGAAATGAGTAGAGGCATGGACCCGGAAACAGCAGTCCTTGCGTCATACTTAACAAGAGGATTCCCCCAAAGCCGCCAAATTGACGTCATCAGAGCCATAACGGCATTCCAGAGCGGAAGCGAATTTTTAGTTTTTGATTAAAGATTATGACGGCCTACAATTTTGTATTGTATTGACTTGACGGTGTATTAAGTGTGTATTAAATGTTCACCACAAGACTAGTAATGTGCACTAAAAAAGTAGGATCATTTTTGATTTCATGACGACTTTAATCATTTTTAATACCATTGGCAAAACTATACTGTATACTGCCATATAGATATTTTAATATCTCAATTATTTTTTTGTCCATCCATTTTTTGTCAAGGCAACCATTATTTCAAGCTTTAAATGGTTTAATCCAAGTCTTCTAAAAAAGACACGTTTGCTTTATATGATAAACAGATTTTAATATAGGCTTTTATTTACATACATATAAACATTGATCAATTACCATTACAAAAATCTTAAACATTTGCTCAGTCTGTGTATTTGTGTCTTTAAAATAGGGTAACTTTGTTGCAAACGTTTACAGCACGAGGAAGCATGATTTAAAATTTTATTTCAAACTGAATTGAATTTACAAAAAAAAGACAAGCGCACAGTCAGTAATAAAAATGATATAAACAAATTACCTAAAGTCAGATGAGGTATTCAAAATATGACAACACTGAATTTTTATAAGCAGTGTTTTAAGAGCCATATATGTGGTTTGTTTAGATAAACGGAACATCAGATGGCTTTGACCTGTAATGTCTGTACAATGTAGTGATGCAGTTAGACAGACTAGGATATTTATATGTACAAATCATACAAAAATCCCATTCCGAAACATTTCTAGCATAGGCCTACTTACATTGTAAAGAAATTAAAATTAAATTTTTGATAGTTGAAAGACTTTCTGATGCATTTCACTTACAGCCAATAAAATTTCCAGTAGCATTTTCATCGGTCAGGCGTGGATCTATTCTACTTGACAAAGTTTAATCCAGGAGAAAAGAGGAATCATTTCTGGCACGGGAGATCGCGATTGCACACGGTCTGAGAACGCACAAGCAATATCGGAGTGAGAGGACAGGCAGTTCATTTGTATAAGTTAGGCCTATTTGAGAGCTTGCATTCAGTTTTCTACGATTTCATGACGGTGTTCTCATGTTACAATAAAGAGCTAGGCACTTTGCGCGGTAATGATTAAAATTATGCGGAATACCTGCAATCCTGCGTGGATATTCAGACTCTGTAATCGACAGGAGGCGATGCGTGTCAAACTCACTGTCGGAGAGAGGAGAGAGCGAGACACAGCTTGTATCGGTGTAGGCTATATACGGGAGATACTGTGGAAAATTAGTAATGGAACCGTGTCGGATATTTCAGTATCGGTATCAAAATATAGATATTTATGATAACACTACCATGTAGTTTGTTTCTCCAAACTTTGAGTCCATAAATTACGCTGAGCTCCCTCACTGTCCCCTGCCGATTATTATTATTATTATTATTATTATTATTTGCTTAACCACTTTAAAATGGCTTTTTGGTTGCTTTTAGTCAGAAAACGTAAAGAAAACGACATACATACAGCAAGATAATATAATTTCACTTACCTGGCCTATCACTTGAAGCAAACATCCATCCCTTCTTAAAAGTCTGTGTTAAAAGAGCCGACTGCTGAAATGTTAGCCTGTATCTAGCTTAGGCATGTTCTCCCTTTATTTTTAATTTGTATATATACTGTTTGAATGACAGCTTTGTAAATCTGTTGGCAATCAAATATTCAATATCGCTACTCATAAGTACTTGGTACATCATCAGCGCAGCGGGAGACGTTCAAACTAATATCACATAACTTACGTCTCTATTATGATTGGTTGATATACCAGAAGGGAGGCTAGCCTCCCTTACGAGGCTTATTTTCTCAACACTCCTCAGCGCTGAAAGTGAACACTCGATGCTGATTGGATTTTTTATTTTTTTTTACCAATGGAGGCACGAGAGCTCAGCTCTCCCCCGGCCTCCCCCTCCCCTTCTCTATCATTAGCGGTTGCAATTACATCAGCAGATT
>NW_015540943.1:1707799-1714665 GCF_001515605.1 Sinocyclocheilus anshuiensis
AACAAGTTATGGGATTACAGCTGTGAAATTACAAACAAAAAATACACATTCTGAGATATGAACTGGAATGAATTGTGAATTTTATTAACATTAAATCGTCCTCCTCCCATTGTCACCTCAAAATTTTGGGGAAGCTGTGCCTCCCCTGCCTCCCCCGACGAGCCGCCACTGGATATCAGGGTTGTTATTGGTCCCTTTACATTCGGATATCTTTATTGGCTACTAAAGTGCCGTCAAAGGTTTGAATATCAATTCAAATTGTGGGCGTACTCAGTAACGAACTATGATTTAATAGTAACGAAGTAGATTATTTTGCTTAATTTGTAAACTTCATTGCAGTAACGTGAATAGTTGTAATTCGTTACCTCCACCACTGGTTGCTACAGTAGTTTATGTAAGATTTTTAGTGACGCCGAAGCAAACGTCTTGACACCACTCAGATGTCTTGATTACTGATGCCATAAATTCCTCCATTAAACCTACAATTAGCCCTGATTGCGCCCCCTTTTGTCTCCTTGTGGCATCTGAAATTCGCAAAAGACTCCTCAGAGGTAAGAATGCAAATCAACAGGTAATTATCCTGTGCTTTGATTACTCTAATTCTCTTCATGCTCTAAATGTTGCTCTCAGAGATGTATTACATCAAGAGCCATATAAGAATAAACATAGTAAAACATGGCAGAAAATAGACGTTATAATATACTTCCTTGACAGATATGATTTCTTCTGTCAGGAAATAGAGCTGGCATGTTGTGTTGTAATGTATGACGATCTGTAGACTATCTGTAGTGTGGGCAATTACATTTTGTTTGAGCATGATGTAAGTTACAATATACTGGCAATCAACAGGTATACAGGACAACTTAACTGAATAATCTTCCACCTTTGACACTGCAGAAAGAAAAACAAAACAAACAAATAAATAAATGTTTATATTGTATATATTGTATCACTAATATTTTGGTAATACTAAAAGAAAGATAATATCTCTTAACTTGCATCATATACAATTATTATATAACTAATGTATTGTTAATAATTTTTTATTAATTATTTCAGGAGGTAAAAATATCAGACTTGACTATTCATATCCAACTACAATTATAATGGTATTGCATAACATACTATTTATTCATTTATTTTTTATAAAACTGTAACCTGACAGGTTTTGTTTCTTGTGTGATCTAAATTATATGAGACATGGTCATTGTAACAGTTAAGGAAAGTTATGTAAACCTTTGCATGTGTTTTAATGTATTGCACTTACATGCATACATTTTAATGGCCATTTAAAGTTTGAAATATAAGTTTCTAAAGCAATGGCTATTGTAATGTCATATAGTATATATTGAAACTGTGACTGTCTCTCCCAAGGGACTTATGCTAATGCAGGTTTGTTAAAGTGACCTACTTTTATATAAAAATGATCATCTATAATGAACATACATCTGCGTGACAAATCTTTGACAAACCTGTAATCTGTTTATTTTGAATCCTTTCGAATTAAACTATTTTTACTCCTGTCTACACCATATATATATATAAAGCTGATCCGATGGTCTACATTGGATGCGGCGCGGCGCGGCACGACATGACATGACAAATCCCCGACAGAAAACCGCTGCTGCGTTCTATTCATGATGTCTTGACACAAATTTCAAATGATTGTCAACGGTCACTTTGTCGCGTCCAGTGTACTAGACAGACTTTAGCTGTTGCGGCGCAGACACAGTGTTACTCACCTATCGAGAAGAAACAAAGCAACCTCGGCGTCCGATCGCAGGCCCCGATTGCAGGCCTTGAGTTCTCTCCAGCGCTGGAAAGCTGATCCGATATTTACACGGATCCTACTTCTTGCCTTAAGCCTTCTTTTATTTCGCAGACGTTTTCCTCTTTTGTTTTTTATCCACCATCTCTAACTTTCTGTCGCTCGGCTCGCTAATATCCGTCCTGTGCACTGAACGTTCTCTCCTCCACATCATGAGTAGACACGCCCCTTACTGCTGATTGGCTACAAGTTTGTTTTGCTAGTCGGCCCAAATCAGTTTTCTAAAGCGTTTTTGAAAAATCCCTTACCCCATCTTTAATTGTGGATGCGTTTGTTTAGCAAACAGAAACTGTCACTATATTTGTTGTCTTAAATTTGAACAGTAAATATTGTTGATTATCATTTCCAACCTAACAAACTTTATTTTGTGTTCTCTGTTTTTAAAATAAATTCCACTTGGTTTGGCATTTTGTCATCTAATGCAAACTCATTGTACAAATGTTTTTGGGGGTGCAGTTTTTTTTTTGTGTGCGTGTGTGTTTCTGCTTGCCTTCCTGATCATATCATCTTAACCTTTTCTCTGGTCTTGATCCACAGCTCGTATCGTGAAGACCAAGCAGTGGTGTGACATGGTGCCCTGTCTAGAGGATGAAGGCTGTGACCTGTTAGTAAATAAATCAGGCTGGACTTGTACACAGCCCAGCGGCAGAGTGAAAACTACAACGGTGAGACTTACTTATTCTCATAATCACTGTCAAATGTCACTCTATTTACAGTTCTTTTCAATTTTATAATGTCACATGCAGTATTTTAAAGTGAAACGGTATATTCGATAAGAAAAAAAAATGGAGTAGGACTGGATGTTTTGGATCCATTGGGAACTAATTAGATTGTGAAAAATTAGCTCTTCAGTCCAGAGAAGAAGTCAGCGGAAAAGGAAAGTCTCTTGAGAAGTGGTGCATATTATATTTTGATGAAAGGTTATAAACTCATCATATATGTAAATATATTTTTTTCTTTTTAATATTTACTTATCATTTGTTCATAGCAGCACCATGAATATATATGGCATCAGTTCTGATTTCATGTAACAGGTATACATGGAAGACTAGAGGATTAGAGTATATTGTCTGTCTGCAATAAGCATTAATTTATTTTTTGATTTTAAATAATCTTATCGGTAGCACTTTATTTTACAGTTCTGTTCCACATGTACATATTATTTACTATAGTAATTCAAATAAGTGGGTAAAAACTACAGTAGTTACAGTACTTTCTTGGGTAAGTACACTAAATACACCGTAAGTGCATGTACTATAAATAAAATGCAACCATCTCATACTAGCATAGCATCTTTCAAAGACTACTTTCTTAAAGTCGCACTGAAATAAAAGTAGCAACTGTTATTTTCTTTTATATTGTGATGTGTATTCAAGTGTAACAGTGGTTTATTTACAACACTTTATATTATATATATATAACACTTTATTTTAGTGTCCTTGTTACAGTGTAATTATAGATTTAAGTACCGAGTAATATTAATTAACTGCATGTACTTACTATATGGTTAAGGTTAGGATGAGGGTTTGGTTTAGGGTTAGTTGCATGTAATTATACATCATTTATTGTTATTACTGTAGTAAGTACATGTAATAAGGACACGTAAAATAGTGTTATCGAAATGGATTATCGAAAAAAGAAAGAATGCAGGGTGTGGACTTGGTTCTATGCATCGTTTGTTGATTATTTTGAGATGTAGGCATTGTATGCAAAAGTGTAGGGAATTGAATAAGAGCTTGCAGAGGTTTAAACATGTTAAAATGGCGTAGTCCTGTATATGTCACTAGAGATCTGACATTTTCACTAGAAGGTTCAGTTATGATATTTTGTTTAAATGTTATGTCAGAACATTTTTTTTTAAATGAAACATGCACAGACAAATTGTTCACAATAAGATCTATAACATGTATTTGTAAAAAAAAAATAAAAGATCAATTTTAATTTCACGATGACTCTTAATAGTGCACTCAGAAACCTTCTTTTTATGGTGTATTGGTATTGCACGGTATAGCAAAATAAATAAATAAAAATAAATAAATAAATAAAAATAAAACTGAATTAATGTTATGTACAAGGATATATCTATCTATCTATTTTTTTTTCCTGGAATCTCTTAATAGATTAAGAGAATGGAGAAATTAAGTGAATCACAACAATGTTGGCTCATTTGACATTAAATATATCATAACAGGACTTCACTTGGCCAAATCCCTATAGAGCTCTTCAGACTCTATCTTAGGACACACAGAGCAGTTCTAACCTTCTAACTAAGTTCTCTCAATGAGAGGATGTGTTTATCAATGGAAATTAGATCACGCTATAACCTTGACAGTAAAATGGAATCCTTGAAGGCGAATAGTCCACCTGATTAGCCGTGAAGATGGTTTGGGATGCTTAAAAGCCCATGTTAGTGCAGCATGATCGGTCACAACCTCAAACGGGTTCCCTTCTAGATACGGTCGCCATTTTTCCACAGCCCATACAACCGCTAACACTCTTTCTCCGATACAGAGTAGGATTTTTTGGCTCCTTTCAACAACCGTGATGCATAGGCTATGACGCGTTCTATTCCTTCTATCTCTTGCATGAGCACAGCTCCCGGACCCACCTCGCTTGCATCTGTCTGTACTTTAAACTGTTTTGTAACGTCGGGAGTTGCCAGAATGGGTGCCTTTGTTAGATCTAACTTGAGTTGATCAAATGATTGCTGGCATTGTTCTGTCCAAGTCCATGTAGAGTTATTTTGTTTTTGTTTTAGTGCATGTAGTGGTGCTGCTTTTTCTGAAAAATGGGGAATGAATCTGTGGTACCACCCAGCTAATCCCAAAAATCGTTGTACATCTTTCATAGATTGTGGTTTGGGAAATGCACTTACAGCTGAGACTTTAGATGGATCGGTCTTTATACCTTGCCCCGAAACTATGTGACCTAGAAACATTAGAGACTTTTTGATGAAATTGCATTTATTTAAGTTAAGAGGGAGACCAGCTTTGGATAGACACTGGAATACCTGTTGGATGTGTTGGAAGTGCTCTTGCTCACTTTTGGAGTGTATCACGACATCGTCAATGTAGATCATGCAACATTTGCCCTTCAACTCTCTAAGCACACTCTCCATCAACCGCTGGAAAGAAGCTGCAGCGTTTTTTAGGCCGAACGGTAGATGCTGAAATTCATATAGCCCAGATGATGTGACAAAATCTTTTGCATGCTGTCAGGATCCATTTCCATTTGCCAGTATCCACTCTTCAGATCGAGAGTGCTGAAAACGGGTGCTCCATGTAAGGACTCTAGAATGTCTTGTATTTGTGGCATTGGATATGAGTCCAAAGGGGTCTTAGCATTAAGTCCACAATTGTCAACACAAAAACAAGATCCACCATCCTTTTTTGGCACCACCACCACTGGTGAAGCCCAAGGAGCTGTAGAGGGACGTATGATGTCTTTGTCCAACAACTCCTTAATCTCTTCGTCAATAAATGTTTGTTTCTCAAAAGATACCTTGTATGGTCTTTTCCTTACAGACACTTCATCGGTAGTCAGGATACGGTGCTTGACCAGTGTGGTATGTCCTATATCGTGGCTGCAAACTGTGGGCCAACCCAACATCAAACCTTCTAGCTGCACTTGTCCTTGTATGTCAGTATCTGCATTGACCGTAAGACCATGAATGGACTGCAGAACCTCTTCTTTGTACTGTGCTGGAGACAATGCAAGGTAGAAATTGACAGTTGGTGCTACTAGGTTGGTATTCTGGCTGGTGAATGAATGCATGATAGCAATATTCTCTTGTGTGGTTAGAGTATACTGAGCATGCCGAAAATCTAATACCATTCCTGAGTTACAGAGAAAATCCACTCCTAGAATGACAGGTACTGCTAGGTCAGCATCATTCATTACATAAAACTCAGTCTGCACAGGGACATCATGCACTTTGCTGGTCCAGATTACCTTCCCCACAGTTGCCTGATGGTGGCCATTTGAGAGAAGAAAAGTTTGTCCTCCGCTTGACAAATGGACCTCATCTTTGCACAACTGCTGCCAAATAGATTTTTGCATTAAAGACAGAGTACTACCCGTGTCGATGAGTGCTGTAATTCGTTTTTCCTGAATATGCAGTGGAATAGTAAGATTTCGAGGATTACATTGCACATTGGTTTTTCCAGTCTGAACTACTCTAGTGCTAGATGGTGGATTTTTACGTTGCAACTCTTGATGCGTGACATTTTTCTTTCTCTGCTCATCCGCATTCATCTGGTTCCAGTATTTCTTTGACTCACAAATGTCTCTTTCAATCTGTGTTCCAACTCTGACCAGTTCGTGCACTGTATGTAGGTTACCTCTTAACAGGCTAGTCAGCCGAGGGTTGCAATTATGTAAGATGGCCTGAATCATCTCCCTTTCAGTCATTCTCTTTCTCCACCTGAGACGTTGTGCCAGAATTGTGGATTCTTTTCTTTTCCGCAGACCACCAAGCTTTTGCAGTGTGTCCTAAAACAGCAGTCAGAGAAGATATAATTTCCTCATCAGTTAATGGGTGGATAGCAAAATATTCTTCACATTGCTCAATAAATGCAAGCGGGTCCTCCTCAGAATGATTACTGAACTTAGGAAATTCAAGCTTGACTGGCGGATTGTATGGACTTACTGAAATACTATCAGCAGTTGGTGGGATACTGGAATGACAGTCTTTATCGAATCTATGGATAACGGTTCTATTTATGGGCTGATGGGGAGTAGAAATTGTTGGGTTACTTGCCTGTAGTTTACGATCTATTTGCTTATCCCTTCTTTTAAGACAATCCACCATATACTGTACCAGGTCTTGAATAAGCACTTCTAGATGTTTTCTCACTCTTCGACACGATACAACAACTTCTCTTCAACAGATTTACACATTGCTTCACATTCATGAACAGATATTTGGTCCTTGTTGTTGAATGTTACTGACATTCTCCTCTAGAGTGTCAAGGCGGCTTGTTAGATCATGGATTATAGTCGACTTAGGTTCTAACTCACCATCACCATGGATCTCGGG
>NW_015540943.1:1714675-1721363 GCF_001515605.1 Sinocyclocheilus anshuiensis
AACTGAGAGTCATCATCAGGCTCTTCTACAGCAACTCTGTCGTCCTCATCTGAATCGATGTACAAATCGTTAAAGGTATTGATGAGGTATTTAAGCGGTTCTCGGTGTGCTCTAAAAGACGTGCTGGAAAAGTCTGCCTCGGGTACGGGTGCATCCCCTTCCAAATTCTGCTGACTAGCCATGATTAACTGAAATATACTTGAAAAAAACTAAAGACATACATCAAAGTACATCAAGAAACCGGTCCCTGTTCAGGTGCCAATTATATAACCGCTACCCAATTTAGGCGTGAGATATACATTAAAAAAGGGGAATCCAAAATAGTTCCTTAACACGATTAACACTTTGGTATAAGCAGGTTTAAGGTTAATATTCAAACAGGTTAAGACAATCACGAACTGTTTAGGCACAAAAATGCAGAAAGAATGAATATACTTTATATGGATGCAGTTTACCTCACACAGATGAATATTTACAAAGCTCAAAATAAACAAAAGAAAAGACAATTTGAAAATAGGCAAAGCAAAAGGAAAAAAAAACAACAACAACCAAGGGATGAATGCTAATGAACCTTATGTCTGTAGGCCAGGCATGCTGAGTTGGAACAACATGAAATATGTTTGTAAGTAGAACAAACTTAGCTGAAAGTAGATGAAGATTCTGATGATCGCTGATAATGTCCGTTTATGTGACAAAGTTCCCGGTGAGTCGATAGCAGTCAAAGGAAAAAAATAATGATAATGCAAATCTGTGATATCCACAAAGCTTCCACGAAGCACACGTGAGAGTCCACTGTGTAAAAGCATGTGCTTAACACGCAAGACGTTCACAATTCCAAAGGCCAAACAGTTCCACATGACTCCGTTTCGTGACTATACAAGTCTATTAGTCATAAAAGGTCCATCTATCAAAAAACAAATACCGTTCTACTATTAGCATGCACCTCCAAACAATCTATATACACTGTTACAAACTAATTACATTCCAACAAACATAACACATTACAAAATGAACAGTGAACACTTACAGATTGACACAGGGAAACAAATCCTCAATCTTAGGACCATCAGCTTCTGAAATGCGAGCGTGAGGAAACCATTGCTTCCTCTCCCGAACACAAGCTGACTTCTTCTTCTTTGACGTTTAATGGCGGTTGGCAAACCAGCTTTGGTGCATATTCCACCACCTACTGGGATGGAGTGTGAAGCATTGATATCAGAAGAGAGACAGAAAAAATAAATAAATAAAAGGGAAAAAAAATCAATACCACCTACCCTACCTTTCTATATTTTCTTATATAACTTTGTTGCTTTAAAAAAAAACAAAACAAGAGCTTCATATCCTTTGTAAGAACTGTTAAGTATATTCTGCAAAGTTAACGAATTTATGCCAACAGAAATTAAATCGTTTTTTAATTGAATTATTTCCCTTTCATATGCCATACAATTGATTATTACATGCTTTATGGTTTCTGGAAGTCCACATTTATTGCACTGACCAGAACCATGTTTCCCTATCATTTGAAGTGATTTGTTGAAGGCAGAATGACCAATTCTCAGATGAGAAATTACCGTATCTTCCTTTCTGTTGCCATAACTAATTCTAACTAAACCAACTTGTTTTTGTATATTATACAGATGACAACCTTTATTTCCTTTATCCCACCTCTCCTGCCACATATTTTTAATAGCTGTTTTAATTAAGCCTTTCATTTCAGATTTACCCAAAGGTATTTCTAAATCAATAACATTATGTTTAAGGGCCTGTTTGGCTATCTTGTCCACATGCTCGTTACCCTCCACACCAACATGAGCTGGCACCCATAAAAATACTGCTAAAAGTCTCATTTGGCAAATTCTATGCAGATTTTGTAAAATTTATATTAATATATCTTGTCTTGAATCCGATTTTCCACTTATTAAACTAGTAAGAACTAAAAACGAATCTGAGCAAATTACTACAGCAGATGGTTTAACTTCTTCTACCCACTGTAATGCTATCAAAATAGCCACCATCTCTGCAGTATATACAGATATATCATTAGTCATTCTTTTTGCAGCTCTATACTTAGAAAGAGGGATATACATAGCTGCAGCTGCTCATCCAGTTACTGGGTCTTTGGAACCATCTGTAAATATTTGTTAAAATTGGAAATATTCACTCTCAAGATGCTGTTGCACTACTATCGCTTTAGGAACTTGATTTTGTTTATCCTTTATAGTTTTAAATATCTGGAGATCCACAGAAGGCATTGAGAAAAACCAAGGCTGAGATACTGGCAATGCTACTGTAGGACTAATATTAACATTATTAATACCTATTTGCTGAGTTTGCTTTTCTATTATCCATCCAAAACTTTTCACCTGAGATTGTTCATATTCCCAGCAATTTCCCAAAACATTTTTAACTGGATGATTTGAAAAATGACCTTTAATATTTGACCAGTATACCAGTCTTAGCTGGAGCTCACATAAATCCAAAGGCATTTCTCCCATCTCTACCTGCAGTGATGTTACAGGAGAGGATCTAACAGCTCCACAGCAAATCCTTAGGGCTTGACTTTGAATTGTATACATTTTTGTTAGCAAAGCGTTTGAAGCTGATCCATAAATTATCCTACCATAATCAATCGATTATCTAATTAATGTGCAATATACTCTCTTTAGTGAGTGTCTTGTGGCACCCCAGTCCAGTCCTGACAAACATCTTAATACATGAACTCCTTTCTTACATATATCAATTAACTTTTGAATATGTGTTCCAAATGTTAACTTTGAGTCCATCCATACTCCCAAATATCTAATAATAGATTATTGCTCTAAAGTTTGCTCATACAACTTTAATTTTACTTCAGGAATTTTCTTCTTTTTTGAGAAACAAATTACCCGAGTCTTTGCCAGAAAGACGAAATCCCCACTGGTTAGTCCAGCTTTCAACAGTATCTATTGTTTTCTGCGTTTTCTTCTCTAAATATCTTAGATTTCTTCCTCTTATCCATAAGGCTCCATCATCAGCATATAGTGACCTTCCTATTTCTGATCCTATTTCCTCAAATATACCATTTATCATAATATTGAAAAGTACCAGACTGCAAACGCTACCTTGAGGAGTTTTGTTATCTATTATGTAGGTATCAGAGTATTCTTTACCTACTCTTACCTGTATGTTCCGTTCTTTTAGGAAATCCATAATCCAATTAAACAACATTCAATTAATGCCCATTTGACCTAATTTTATTAACAGTCCTTCCTTCCATACCATGTCATAAGCTTTCTCGATATCGAAAAATACTCCTAGGACCATTTCTTTTTTTCACTTCTGCTTTCCTGTTTTCATTTTCTAAGCAAATTACTGCATCTATGGTACTACGTCCTTTCCTGAACCGGCGCTGATATGCATTTAATAACTTTCTAGTTTCCAAAACATATAATAAATGCGATATAACCATTATTTCCATTATTTTACACAGGTTAGATGTAAAAGCTATTGGTCTATAATTTGTTGGAACAGTATGATCTTTCCCAGGTTTAGCTATTGGCACCACTATACTTAATTTCCACGAGCTAGGAAGTCTCCCTTGCCTCCATATTTCATTATAAAGTCTTAAAATAACATTTAATCCATTATCTGAAAGATGTTTAATCATTTCATAACATACTTCATCTTTTCCCGGTGACGTATGTTTAACTCCTTCCAAGGCCTGCTTGAGTTCATATAATGTAAAAACAGCATCCATAGTGCCTTCTGATAATCCTTTTTGAGCTAACATTTTTTTATTATCTCTTACCCTTTTCTCTCTTAATTCCCTCATATCATCTGATATATTGCTATTACTATGCACCTTTACAAATGCTTCTGCCAACACCTCAGCCTTTTCTTTATTATTAATAATTTGATTATTTCCACTTATTAAAACAGGAATTCTATTAGATTTTTGTATTCCCCCCCATTTTCCTCATCATTCCCCATATCTCGCTAATATCTATATTTTTACCTATTTTGTCACAGTATTCTTTCCAATACTTTCTTTTAGCTGCACGTATTACTTTCCTTACTACAGCCTGTGCTCTTTTATACAATATAAAAACATCAAATGAATATGATTTCCTTACTTTCTTTAAAAATGTATTCCTTATTTTAATTACCTCGCTGCACTCAACAGTCCACCAAGGTACACTTTTCTTCTTTATTTTCCCTACACTTTTTCCTATTACTTTCCCTGTAACTTACAAAGACTTTCACAGATTGTATTGTTATACTGCCCTACATCTTCTATTAAACAACTTAAGTTAAGTAAATTCTGTTCACATTCTTCTTGAAATAGGTCCCAATCCGCTGATTTAAATTTCCATCTAGGGATCATTCCAATATCTATTTTAAATGTTTCTAATCCAATTTTACAATTAATAGGAAAATGATCACTACCCATCATGTTTTGATCAATGTATGTTCCACATACTTATTTTAGCTAGATTTTCTGTCATAATTGTTAAATCTAAAACTGAATATTTCATTTTGGATCCATCCAACCTAGTAGCACTTCCATCTTTTATACATACCAGATTATTTGTTTCCAAAAATTCCTCCACTTCTCTTCCGTTATTATCTGTTTGTATGCTACCCCATAATGTATTGTGCACGTTAAAATCTCCACACCACACCTGATTAGACTTATGTTGTCCCCCTATTTTAGACAAAGCTTCATTATTTAGTCTTTTACAAGGATTGTAAAAATTGATTATTCTCATTTTTTGTGTTCCTGTCCAAACTTCTACTACTATTGATTCGCATTCTTCCTCCACATCAACTTTCTTATAATCTACCTCAGATTTTATAAACGTTATCACTCCACCACCAGTACCAATTTCCCTATCCCTTCTAACTACTGAGTATCCTTTTAACACAAAGTTTAAATGTGGCTTAAGCCATGACTCTTGAATACAAATTACATGAGGTTTATCATTAATATCTGCGATGAATTTCTTAAATTCTTGACCATTTGAAATCAAAGTTCTAGCATTCCATTGAATAATTGCTAACATCATTAAGATCCACCACATGTTGTCTTAGAATTTGTTACCTTTACCTTTAATTTCTCATTTATTTGATCCACCTTTACTTCTTCTACATTTAAGTATTTTCCAGCTGCCCTCATAATTATTCAGATTTTTTCCGTATGGCTTTCTGTTTGCGCTGAACAATTGACCACTTCTGCTATAAATGCAATAAAGGACATCTTATCAACCAACAAGGTATTTTCGTTTATGTTACTACTGTTTACATGTTATACAACCCCTACCAAGGGATCTTCCACCGGGACTGTTTTCAGTACACGTCTTTGTGCTTTTCTGGACTCGCTTTAACGCATCCGCATATGAAATTCCTTCAAACACTCTTAAACATTGAACTTTCTCAGCATCTTTTCTTACCTTACAACCCCCATAACCTGCACTATGATTACTTCCACAGTTGCAGCATTTTGGAAGAATTCCATGTCCACATTTCCCGTATTCGTGCTCACCTCCACACCTTGCACAGCGTTGTTTTCCCTTACAACTTTCAGCAATATGACCAAATCTCTGACACAAGCATCTAACTGGCGGTGGTACATATGGCCGAACTCTGTAACTTACATACCCAATATACACTTTATCAGGTAACTTTTCCTCATCAAACTGAATCCGCCTTTTGTTTATCTTTTACATATTTCAGTCTCCTCACATCAATCACCCCTGCCCCTGACAGGTTTTCCTTCATTGATTCAATTGACATATCTGTCGAAACCCCTGAAATCACTCCTTTTACCCATTTTTTATCTTCCATCACGGTACAAGATGCTTTTATTCCTAGTAATGTTTTTAGTCCCACAGCTGCTTTTTGTTGATTCTTGTCTTTACCAAACAGCAGAAGTCTACCATCTCTTGTAATTTTTGCACTTACAATTTTTCCAATCGCTTCTTTCAATGCCTTAGTTATTTTAATTGGGTTTAACATCTTTGTGGATTCTGCCAAAAATGTTAGCATTACCTTGAATTCTACTTTCGGTCTACTAATCTGCTGTCAATCTTTTTCGTTTTCTGAACCAGATGTTTGATACCACGTTTTCTTTCTTTTGGGGTTTTCAACTAATTTCCTATTACTTGCCGAACTTTATAATCTCTCGCCATAGCTGACTTCTTCATACTATCTACCTGAATAAATAGTCTAAATAATAGCTTAGCGCCCCCTAATGGCGAGGCAGAACATAATATCTGAATGTAACAGAATCAGTTCCCTTTCTACGGTGGCCGAGAAGTGCAGAGCAAATCACAATTCTGAAAACAAAATAACAAATTACAAATGCAATATCAGCTCCAGTGGTGCAGGTGGATAAGCATGTGTAATATGCATTTTGACACGATCGACCCGGGTTCGATCCCGCCTTTTGCCAAACTTTTTTTCCCGCCTCCCTTTTCAAATCTCGTATTAGCAATGGATTCTATTTACACTAAGTGAAAATAGCAATATTTTTAGCAATATGCTATTTACACTAAGTGCAAATACCTATTTACACTATGTTAAAATAGCAGGAATTCTACTATCAAGTATACTACTTGTTGCAAATAGTGGCAATTATCTGCACTTCAGTATTGTTGTACATTATAAAACAGTATGCAATAATAACGTATTGAGTGTAAATTATCATTTT
>NW_015540943.1:1721413-1730115 GCF_001515605.1 Sinocyclocheilus anshuiensis
GGGACGCGGAGGTTCTAAGTGACCTACCTCAAGAGGTAGTTGACACCATCACTTCAGCGAGAGCACCGTCTACGAGACACGCCTACGCTTTGAAGTGGAACCTGTTCGTTGAGTGGTGTTCTTCTCAACGAGAAGACCCCCGAATATGCCGGATCAGAGTCGTGCTGTCCTTTTTGCAGCAAGGGTTGGAGCGAAGGCTGTCTCGCTCCACCCTCAAAGTTTATGTCGCTGTAATCGCTGCTAACCATGACCCCGTAGAAGGGAAGTCGCTGGGGAAGCATGACCTGGTTGTCAGATTCCTTAAGGGTGCGAGAATCTAAAACCTCCACGGCCCCCCTCTATACCCTTTTGGGACCTGACTCTAGTGCTATGACGTCTCCGTTCCCTCCTTCAGGGAACGAGGGTTACCATACGTAGCCGAGATGTTCTGTTACAACGCTTAGGGCTAATTATGTGAACAGATGGGTGATCACGCCAGGTATGAAGATGAGACATAGGAGAAATAGGAGGGAATGAAAAGGTGGGAGCACAACACTTCAGCTTCTGTCTGCTGTCATCAGCTATTAAAGTCTTTCACTTGTGTGTATTTGTTATATAAGGCATATTTGTATTTTTTGTTCCTATGATTGTAATCTTTGACTAAATGTATTATGTTTTACTCCACTATATTCTAACTATATTCTACAAAATCTAATATTAAATCAAGCTCTTCTCAGCAAGCACAACATATTTTGAAAGCGTCTCACAAAGTACATATATGAATCAGTACATATGAATAAGTCATTTGAAAAGTATTGGGTATCGCTGGACCAAGTCTTCTAAGATAAATGCATATGCTGTATTAGATATATTGGGTAGATATTAGATATTGTGTGAGTGTTTTTGAAAGTGACCTTGTACCGTGCTGTGAGGGTACAACCAGGCATCACTCATTCACTGACTGCAGGGAACACGAGGGAGTTTAAGGATGAACAAGAGTCTTTTGGTAAGGTCTTGTAAATGCATTCTTGCATTCAAAAACAGCTAGATGGAGCTCAAGAATGGTACAGAAAACAAGGGCCTTAAGGCACTTTTTCTAAAGATTAACTGTTGGTAATCTTCATACTAATTTATCTTGAAATCATGGTGCTTATGTGGTGAAATGCATGAAAATACATTGAGATGTGACTCAGTGCCAAAGACTGCAATCTGCAAGTGTAATCTACAGAACAAAAAGACGGGCCTCTGTGTGAATGGATGGATATATTTACACCACAGATGCGTCCTGGTGCACATGCTTAAATTGTGGTGTGGTGTTTTATTTAAAAAAAATAAAAAATAAAAAAAGACAGTGAGACAATGACCCTACATTGGAAGTCCATTTAATGTTTTAAAATCATTTCAGGTTATTTCTGAATCTGAGCACAGATGCTGTGCTCCTCTAGAAGAGATAAGATATGTGAATTGTCAGGATAGCTGCCTAGTTGACTGGTTGGTGAGATTCTAAAGGAAATGAATTTAGAGACACAATTGTTTGCTGCCAGCATGCTAGAGCTGTAAATACACTGAATGAAAACTGATTTAAAAACATTTTAGATCAAAAAATTAAATAAAAGTGCACATGACTTAGGGAAATTATGAAGAATTAAGAATTTATTCCCATGACTTATTAATTTGTGGCCATGTTTTGTTAATTTGTCACATGGTTTAATTAAATTGAGGCCATATGTGATATGTGTTCCCTTATTTCAGGTAAATCCATGACACACGAAAAAGGTGGGGGGAGCAAATTAGTCTACCAGAGGTACGTATATTTTTGAGACCAGGTTGAAATTAGTACAATGTGGCCATGATTTCTGTAAAATGTACATAAAAAGTTTCAGAAAATAATTTTGTTGGTTTTTGTTGTTTGTTTTCTTCCTTTTTTTTCTTTCTTATTTCCCTGCAATGTCCATAGAAAAAAAACAATAATAATAATAATAATAATAAATAAATACAAAAATAAAGATGCAATTTGTATTTTTGTATATCGATTAATGGTCAGTATGACAGCCTTCTTGGATACTGACAACTAGTTACATGGATTAAAAAAGTGTTCAGCTTCTCATGGTATTGTAGAATTTTTTTAAGAGGAGAAATTACTGTGTGAACCTTTATACAAGTGTTTACAACAAGACTGCATGTTTAATGCAATTTCTAAACAGTT
Organism: Sinocyclocheilus anshuiensis; assembly: GCF_001515605.1. Classification (NCBI taxonomy): domain Eukaryota; kingdom Metazoa; phylum Chordata; class Actinopteri; order Cypriniformes; family Cyprinidae; genus Sinocyclocheilus; species Sinocyclocheilus anshuiensis. Next base: position 1,723,599 of record NW_015540943.1, read on the forward strand.
GTGCCTGCGTTTACATAATTAGTAGAGCACATTTCAGGGGTGTATTCCAGAAAGCACAGTTAACATACCATCAGCTAAACCCTGAACTTTCGGTTGATTAACCCCAAACCTTGCTTACTCAAGGTATATGGTTCCAAAAACGCATCTTGGAGTAAGTTCATTCATATTATAACCATATTAGAATAATATATTACCTTATTTATTACTTCATCATTAACATATCATACAAATATATATATTAAGTTACTATGGTTACTTACATACCCTGGAAGTAACCTCCGATGTTGGAACCGAAAGCTGAGGTTATCCGCTTGCTTATCCTCAAACATACCCGGGTCACCTAATTGATGGTTGTGCAATCATTTTTTTCCCCGTTTAATCTTTAATCCTTGAGAATATGAATTATATATATTACCTTATTTATTACTTCATCATTAACATATCATACAAATATATATATTAAGTTACTATGGTTACTTACATACCCTGGAAGTAACCTCCGATGTTGGAACCGAAAGCTGAGGTTATCCGCTTGCTTATCCTCAAACATACCCGGGTATGTCACATAACCTGCTTTTTGGAATACCCCCCCTGGTCTCAGAGATGTCAGGTGTACATACAGTATTTTGAAATTAAATTAAATGGAATGTTTCTAATTTTGTGTTTATTTCCAACATAAAGTCTGATTCTCAAAAATGCAGAAGGTCTTATGGATTCTGTTAATTGAACTCATTATGTTTCCTCTTTTGTAAGGTTACCACACTACTTCTTAATTCTCTGATTATAACATCAGAAGAAGAGGGCTCTTAGTCAACTATTCTATTAGCTATTAGGTTGATTGGGTGGTATTTAGCCATCGAAAAGGGTCCTTGAATATGTAGTATCAGTGGAGTTCAAGACGAGCGAGAACTACTGATTGCAGTAATCAGCAATCTTTCACATGCAAACAGAGAAAGCATTTTCATGTGATGCCTCGGGTAAACAGAGCTTTGAAAATGTAGGGGTGTCCCTTGGTTTCAAGTTCTGCCTCCAGAGAGTTAAAGGAATAATTAAAACCAAAAATGAAATGCTATCATTTACTCACGCTCATGCCTTTCAAATCCGGTATGCTGACATATACAGTAGGACATGCAACAACAAATGACATTCAGTGTGTTTCATGTCCAACTTTTCACACAGGCAGCACAACTGATTACTTGCATGATTTTTTAATGTTTATTTTTTTCCCTTTTGGAGCTACACAGACATGGTTACTATGAACTTTTGATGTCAGAGATATGTTAATATGTATTATAATTTCAGATTTTTTGTTCCATGAAAAAAAAAACAGCATTTGGTAAGGAACAACATAAGGGAAAATACAGCTTTTCAACAACTTAATTTTTTGAGGTGAATATTCCATTAACCAACGACACTGAAGTGTATTTGAAGATGTCTGATGAAGTGAAAAAGAAAGTGAATAGACTGAGGGTGCTAAAAACACGTGGAGGTCGTTGATGACACATGCCAAGGCATTGCCGCTGTGGGTGCTAGGGTCTGCATAATTGATCCCAATGCGCCAGCGTTGGACCATAGGACACATCCTTGCCCAGACTTGGACAACATCACCATGGAGATGACAGCTGCTCCTCCATTCAAGCACTCAGCCTCTGCAAACCATTAGCGCCTACTGCCAGCTCCTGTCTAAAGAAGCCAAGTCAGTGCTGGTCACCAAGAACTTCCCTTTTGAATCCAAGAAACATTCAACATTTACTTGTGATTGAGTCATGTTTTAACACCATACAGTATTTCTAAGAATTAAAAGAAATCTGAAAATGATTTATGTTTTTTTTCAAATGACTGTTTTGTCAAACTAAAAGGTTGGTTTCTAAAGTGCTGGTGCCATTCTTCTGTATCTGTCAGTGCTCAAGCTGGCTCTTTTACCCAGAAAATCCAGGCATCCATTACAAGGTTTCTTTGTTACAGTGCCTTGCCAATCTGGCAATCTATTTCAAGCTGCCACATTTCCACATTTTTATTTATTTAAAAAAAAAAATTTAATTATTGTTTTTTTTACAATCTTTCTTGTTACTTGTTGATATTTCATGGTGTTACATGAGCCAACATCATCTGAAAACAGATTGTGAGAAATGCAAGTCAAAAATTGGCATGTACAATGCCATGGCACCTCAAAAGCGAACCAGCCTGTTCTGTATATAATTGTTAATGAAACTACTACTACGTATTACACAATCCCTCAGGTATTTTACGTGATTAATTTCTTCATATGGAGCTGTGATACTACAATTCCCTAGATGTTTATTGGGAAATGCAACATAAAAAGCATTATTAAGATCAATCCAGTTATAGCTTTGAATGGCTGCATGAATTTCCCTCAAGGTGCAAAGCTGCATATTCTGCCAGAAGGAGTTTACACGCTCAAACCCTTCACATTACTCCAAAATGATTACTTCTGATAAATACTGATGGGTTCAGCAAATATTTATCTCTTTCCAATCATCTCAGCTTTCTGTCTGAATATTATTTAGCAGTTTTGTGTGTTCTGACTTAAACCTTCCCAAAACATGGATGGTATAAAAAGTTTAGCAAATTCAGAGACGGTAAATATAAAAGGTCCAGATGCAGCTAAGAGCTTGTTTATCACATCACCCAAAAGGAATCCTCAATGGATGCTCTAAATAAATGTGGCACTGCAAGCCTCTGAATAGGGCTGGGTAAAAATATTGAATTTTCAAGTAATATTAATTCAACTGATTCAGTATAATTTGCTGAAATCACATAATTGGAAATATAGTAAATCATATTTTCTTGCATTCTCTGTACTTGCATTCACGATTTGAAGATTGTTTTTTTATTTAATTTAATTTATATATTAGTTGTTTGTTTCGGTCACAATAATAATAATAATAATAATAATTAATAATAAAAATAATAGTTGATCATCCTTTGTTTGCTGTCATCTGAGCAAACAATCATCATCTTTTATCTTTTATATATATATATATGCTTTACCTTGTCCAGGATAAGGTCAAACTTGTTGTCCAGCCAAATATGAGACTGGAATTTGTCATCATAATGCATCAGTTTAAATTACTTTAATATAAATTTAACAACAGCATCTCAAGACAGTAAAGTTTTGTCTTATTTTTCTTTCTTTGATGTAGAAAAACAGTGTATGATTTTTCTGTGATGTTTTTTTTTCTTTAGTTGCAAGTTCAGCCTTCTTTTTTCACTGTTTACTATGTACACTTTCTATGTTTGTGCAAAACAAATAAATAAAAATCCTCTTGTGGAAGTCAAAGCAGAACATGCATATTTTAATTTGGAAATTGCTAGTAAATAAAAAAAAAAAAAAAAGTAAATTAAAAACATTATTTTCCACATACTGTACATTATTGTTTCTCCTCTATGCCCCGCCTTTCTGAAACGTGTTGATTCAAGAACACCTGGAATTAAACCACACCATGCTGGTTTTGTCTGGCTAGAGTAGAACTGGCCCCCCGACTGAGCCTGGTTTCTCCCAAGGTGTTTTCTCCATTTCTGTCAACGATGGAGTTTTGGTTCCTTGCCACTTTCGCCTGGCTTGCTTAGTTGGAGACGCTTGACTGATTACACAGACACTATTGGAAGAGACTGAATTATGACATCACTAAATCATCAATAATTTACAACTGAATTTAGATGGAAAATGACTATTTGTTATTGTCCTCTTGCATTATTGACAAACTATGTCAATACTACTACAGTTTGACACTGTAAAGCTGCTTTGACACAATTAGTATTGTGTAAAGAGCTATACAAATAAATGTGACTTGACTTGACTTGACTTGACAAGAGAAAGGGAAGTGTTTTCCCCTCCTTGAGCAACTTATAAACAACATATTCTTTAACCTTAACACTTGACAATATATCTAATATATTGATCCGTATTTCTTCTGATGTTCACTTAAGACACAACTGACTGTGTTTACTTGAATACCATCAAGCATGTCTTCTTTCTTATTTCTTTCCCCAGGCAATCTGCCTCATGAACAGTTAATGTTCTCCCATTGTGCAATTAAAGTATGTGCAATAACCTTATACCTATTTATCACCCTAAACCCTAGTACATCCCTACAACTTATTTTATTTTATTCCTATTCCATCTATAGCACACCTGTACATACAATGTATTATTTTTTTTGTGGTTTATATTTATGCATGTGTATTTTATTCACATCTCATTTTTATTATCTGTGTGTTGTTGTTGTCTCCGTGTAATGGAAGCTTGTGACACTATAACAAATTCCTTGTATGTGCAAACATACTTGGCAATAAAGCTCTTTCTGATTCTGATTCTGATTCTGATGTCTGTGCTTTGTTTTTGTATGTTTCTTTATTGCTCCTTTATCATTTCTTGATCAGTGTTTCAAAAATTAAGCAGTCCTGCAAAACTGTATTGTTATACTGCCTAATCCAACTCAAGAGGATGTCTCAAGCTATTTCACTGTCAACAGTAAAGATGAACTCCTAAAAATGCTGATATTTCGCTGTTAAAGGGCTCTATGTAGAATTCAGAAACCCTTGTTATTAGCGAAACCGGTGGCCATTAAGTGAGCTGTGGCCACCAACTTATTGCTCATGCTCTTGCACACACTCCATAGTAATGCGAGCGTGCGATGGCCAATGTGATTCACCGACATCATGTCAAAATATGAGGTTGATTAAAATTACACTGTTATGATAGGTTCCCTTGGAGTCCTTCACATAAAAAATAATCTACAGGCTCTCATTTTTAAAGTTTCATTACATGCTGTTCACACATTGGCAATAAAAAGCAATTAATATTTGAAAATGATTTCATAAAGCACCTTTAAAAATGTCATTTTGTCCATAAAAACAAGTAGCTACCTTTAACTAGCAAGCTAGCATCACTTATCAGCTAGCAAGCAAAGTTGTAGAGCAGCACAGCTTTTCCTTCTGTAATAACATTCAGTGAGCAATATGTGATAGTATATATTTTAATACATACTTAGCCAGTTTGCACTGAGCACCAAAACAGCTTATTTCTTTTCTCTTTTTTTTTCTTTTCTCCCAGTTGGATGATGGAACCATGGATGAATTAAAGAGATAGTTCACCAAAAAATTGAATTAATTATTCACCCTCATGTCGTTTCACACCTCTAAGACCTTTGTTCCTCTTCCAAACACAAATGGAGATATTTTTTATTTAATCTGAGAGCTTTCTGTCCCTCCATAGGCAGCAACACAACTTACACATTCAAAGCCCAAAACGGTAGGAAAGACATCGTTAAAGTATACTCCATGTGACTCCAGTGATTTAACCTCAATTTTATTAAGCAATGCAAGTGCTTTGTTTCCACAAAAAAAAACGGTAACACTTTCTATGAAGCCCATATTTATAACACATTATAAGGGTATTCCTAAGGCATTATAATGAATGCATAATGCATTATAAAAAACCTTATAATATGTTATATAATCTTATAAATAATCATAACAACAATTATAATACATTATAATGCTTACGCATTTGTGGTTATAAGATTATGATTATTTATAACACACAATGAACACCATATTAAATCTACTTTTACATTTATAATGGACTATATATCTTGACATTGTTTATTTAAGATCTGCACAGTATCTTACTACATCTTGTAAGTGCTTAGGTGTGGAGTGTTATTTGAGTGTTCCCTGTGAGGCAAATATTAATTTTGATGTGAGCTAGTTAATCATTCCAGCTGAAAAAATGCAATGTTTATATGTTAGGTTGTATTTTATTTTGATGGTCCCCTTAGTCTATTGACTATAAGCAACGTTGCAACTACATGTCAACTAACTCTCATCAGAGTATTAGTAGGCTTAGGTTGGTTCCCCTACAGACAAACTGACTATAAGTAACTTTGCAAGTACGTCAACATTATACCTACCCTAACCTTAACCAAATAAATTGTTAGCATATATTTAGCAGACATACTACTGATACTCCAATGACTGCTAGTTGACATGTAGTTGCAGAGTTACTTATCAACAGCTGTCTAAAGGGTACCATCAAAATAATCAAACTGATATTACAGTAAAAATAGTTCAAAGCAAATGTGTCATATTACAAGGCTGTTTGAGAAAAAAAGTATCATCATTATTACAGGGATTAAAGTTCTGTCACTAAGACGGATTTCCATCAGTTCATAAAGACACAGTCACTTGCTTCATTCCTGAATGATTCAGCCGTTCGAACGAATCAATTGATTGAATGATTCAGTGATAAAATCAGTGACTTGCCTAGCTTGCCAGTGACTAGCTATAATTTCAGTTATTTAAATCATATTTCTGTATTCAAAATTTTATATTTAAAACATTATTCTCCACATGAATTTATGAATTTAATTGCACTCATGCCACCTCTGAACCTCATTAAACATCTGAAAATGTACCTACAAGCCAATTTTGTGTTCTTCTGTGCCACCTCTGTAGTACAAATTAATTTATTAATACTAATTTCATATTATTG
>NW_015540943.1:1730626-1738122 GCF_001515605.1 Sinocyclocheilus anshuiensis
TCCAATGACTGCTAGTTGACATGTAGTTGCAGAGTTACTTATAAACAGCTGTCTAAAGGGTACCGTCAAAATAATCAAACTGATATTACAGTAAAAATAGTTCAAAGCAAATGTGTCATATTACACATTCATCTGATCTGATATCTGATCTTATGGCTGTTTGAGAAAAAAATATTATTATTATTATTAAATGGGCTTCATAGAAAGTGTTACCAAAAAAAGATCTGCATTGTGTGTTCATGAGAGCATCACAATGCATTTGTGTTGCGTTCATGTGATAGAAGACTTGTGCGTCAACACAAGGCTCATGAGTGAATATTCACTAGAGTACCAAAATGCACGTGTTTGGATAATATTTTCATAAATAAAGTGTGTTTTTTTTTTTCTCGCAAACAAAGCACTCACGTTGCTTCATAAAATTGGATTGCTTAATGATGTACTTAATAACATGGATTACTTGATGCATGACTGACTGTAGAGGAACAGAAAGCTCTTGGATTTCATCAAAAATATCTTCATTTATGTTCTGAAGATGAATGAAGGTCTTACATGAGTGGAACGACAAGAGGGTGAGTAATTAACAACAGAATTTTCATTTTTTGGATGAACTAACCCTTTAGGACACCGCCTATGGATCAAACAGGATGTCATTTGATTCACTTGCATCTAGCCAAAAACTGTGATAAGCTATAGTTGGCAGTACTATTAACACAGGTGAAGAAAGGTAATGTATTATCTGTGAATAAAATGATCTACTTACTACAAATTACATTCGATTTTTTTTTTTTTTTTTACATTCGATTTTTTTTCCAGCAAAATACAAATTACAAAATACTCTAAAGTAATTAAATACACATTTTAAATACATTTCATTTAAATACTGCCCATCTCTGATCTTTGAACATCATATTCCATTTGAGCATCACACGTTCAATTGGATTATGCTTGCACCAGGCCTATTGTCCAGAGCCACTTGTCTCGTCTAGAAAAATGTCTGTAGTTCACCTCCCTCTTTTTTTCTTTTTTTTTTGTTTTCTCTGTTAGGCACTTGATATCTGATCAGAATTGACCAGAGACCAGCTAAACCATCAAAACACTAGCTTGGTCAAGAAACCAACTAAACCACCTAAGGCTGTTTTTTTTTTTAATTCTCTTATCATTTACTCATCCTGTTGTCGTCTCAGATGTATATGACCTTCTTTCATCTGTGGAACACACATTTTTATAAAATATAATACATCTCTGTGAGTCCATATAATGTATAATGACAGTTCTCGGCCTGGAATTCTCCAGTTCTCAGTGTTTCTTAGTAGCTGACCAAGTGCACTATTTGAGCGAAGCAAACAAAAAAAGGAGTCCTGAAAGCAGAAATATCTGATCTTCCTCCATAACTCAGTTGCTTTGCTTTTCTCATACCATTATAAGCTTTGCGTTTCCAAGGTACATCTGTATTACATTCCAAAGAGCTCTGTTATCAGCCCCACAGTGGAAAATGAATCCATATCTGTACTGACTGAGCCAGATTGCCATGGAATGGAACAGTTAAACAACGAGAACTGTTTGGCCCAACAGTGGAAAATCAGCTATTGATACATCCACGTGTGTTTTACACGTTTTTTGAAGCGTCAGTTTTGAAAGTTTCTTCCACCTGCTTTATATGGACTCACAGAGATGGATTATTTTTCTAAAAATCTTAGTTTATGTTGCACAGAACAAAGAAAGTCGTACATCTGGTATAGCATGAGGGTAAGTAAATGATATTTTAATTTTTGGGTGGAGTATCAAAAAAAAAAAACTTTACTACGTCATATTTATTATATATTAATATTACTTTTATAAATTGCAAGCACCTTCTTTTGCAGTTACCGAAACTATTGGTTCTGAGAGGGAAAAAAATGGAAAATAAAATAAAATAAACATTACCCTACATTAGTCACATTATTGCTACACCCCTGGAACTGCATCACTGATCTTGATTTCCTGTGTGTTTCTGGTTGATCTAGGTGTCCTAACAGTGCGAGGGGTTCCTGGAACGCTACGAGATGAGGCCTCTTGCAGCTTCGCCCACCTGCTGTAGATATTTGCTATGTCTCATCGGCTTAACACCTGCCTCTGCCTGTCTGTTTGTGTCTCGGCTTTGGTAATGGCAGCACCCCCTTGTGCCACGGAGGACATACTGTACATTCACAAAGCGCCTCACGGATGGTGGTACATTAGGAGCCTTGAGTACTTTAAGAACGCAGCACAGGACAATGAGGCATCTACCCTGTCTGAGACTGAACCAGACACAGGCTTTATGGGGCTCCACCAGCAGTTCTGATCTGATCCGAAACTGTGAACCTAACTGCTCTGTGAAACAGCTTTCTGCTGGAGTATGTTTTTGGCGCTCATTTTTTACAGACCAAAGAGGAAAAATAATACACACAAAAAAAAAAATGCATTGATTATATGAGTGCAGACTGAAGAATAGACTTGAAAGGGAAATTTTAGGCAAAGAAATGATATATATAAACCTAAATGTAGAGAGAGAGATAGATATAGATATAAAAAGACTATGCTATACAGCAGTGGTCTACAAATGGAATCACTGATGTGGAACATTAAAACGACTGGGTCAACCATTCCCATTTATCACAATCAGAGGTGAACCTTTAGTACTTTACAGGCATTTCCTTGAACTGAATTAACCACTGTATTCCAAGGATATCGATACTGTACACATAAAAACGTCAACAAATTTAATTTGCATTTTTCAGTAGCAATATTTTGGATGGTTTGCATTAAGCATGGAAGGTTAAATGGAAGAGTACCCCATTGCTTATCGTCAGAAAATATTAAAAAGGAACATAAAAAATGCCATTTCTGATTACCAGGAGTGAAATATGTCATTACATGTATTTTGAAAGGCCTACGAGTTATATATTTAACAGTTTTATATGTTGTATCTTTGTGGAGAACCTTATTTAACATGAATAACGTTGTGGAAATGAGAGATATAGAATGTGGGTAATGCTCTGCTCCATAACGAAGGCCTGTCTTACTGTTTATGTTCAAATTCAAGTAGCAATTTTCCTTTTACATGTTCAAAAACATGACCACAGGTACTTAAAAAGGAAGAAAATGGACAAGACACACACACAAATAAATGATTTATTGCAGAAAAGCGAACATTCAGTTCCAAGTATTACACAGAGTCATGGAAACTGCTTTTAGCTTTTGTATTGTAAAGGTTCAGAGAAAACCCCTTCTATCTGGGTTTTCTGGGATAGATTTTTTGCGCTTGTTTTTGTTTGCACAGTGCTCACCTCCAAGTCTTGACACCTCCAGAGACAGTTCAGAAAGTCTTGGATTCATTTACATTAAATACTTTTTTATTATGAAATATTTTAAGAATAAATTAAATACGTGAAAATATACTAAAGCAAAATTGTAATATCATGATGTTTCTTTCTCTATTTAAAATGAACAATGCCTGGTTTGACAGAGATATGTGGCGATCTGCATTTGTAGGCACATATGATGAATTGATTCAGATTTGTGAGACTGAGCGGTGAATTCACAAAACTTATTTTTCTTTCTTTCTTTCTTTCTTTCTTTCTTTCTTTCTTTCTCTTTTGTTTTTCACTAAGCAACTGCAATCCAATTTAACCAAAAGCTAAATGTGCTGAATTTAATAATGATAATAATAATAATAATATTAAAAATAATAAATGTCTGTGTACATTTTTTATTGATCATGACAGCAGTAGTTTATCAGGCTATGAAGAAGAGTGTTATAAACAAGCATGTATCAAGAAATGCTGTGTTTATGAGCACACTTTAAGTTAGGTGCCTGGATTGCAGTGGTGAAGTGATTCTGTACAGTCCCAGAATTGTGTGCTAGATTGTGGTTTTTCACAACCTAGAACTGGCCTGAAAAATGGCAAACTGCCATGTAAATTGAATTCAGCACAGATTTTTGGGGGCGTATTGTGGCATTATTCTCCTGTTTTGTATAATTCCCCTGCTAAAACAATGCAGGAAGAGTGTGCAAAAAAAGCAACATTATTAATAGGCACAACTCATCCCCCCCTTGAATGTTTCATTAACACAATAATAATTGATTTAGAATTGTTGTTGTTGTTGATATTGATTTTTTTGTATTTATCTTGTAAAACAAACAAAAAAGTATATCCCAGCATCTCAGGCCACAGGTGGTGGGACACCCTGAATGCATGGCCAGCCCACTTTGTTAATTCTTGTTTAACTAATGTTAATTTATAACACTTCATTGTTAAAAATATAGGTCACACTTTATTTTAAGGTCCAATTCTCGCTATTAACAAACGATTAACTATGACTTTTGCTTCAACAAACTCCTAATTTGCTGCTTATTAATAGTTAGTAAGGTAGTTATAAATTTAGGTATTGGGTAGGATTAGGGATGTAGAATATGGTCATGTAGAATAAATGCTTTATAAGGACTACAGCCAATATGTTGATAATACACATGCTAATAAGCAACTAATTAATAGTGAGAATTGGTCCATATGTTACCAAAATATATTAGTGTATATTAATAATATATTAGTACTACATTAACATTAATACACTAGTACTAAATTATATATGCTTTAAAGACATTGTTGATTGGTCGTTTGTGAGACCTAATGCATTAACTAATGTTAATCAAATTAACCTTATTTGAAGGTGTGACCTTTTCCCTAATTAGTAAGTTGAATTATTCCTTTCAGTGGCACTCCTATTCTTTCATAGGTAGCACCATATAAATAGTGTATTATCAAAATACCATGGTATTATTCCAACACCATGACTTGGTACCACAGCGGTACTTTCTGTAGGGGCGATTTCAGAATGAATGGACAAGCCATTATATCTGAAACACCCTTGCACCCATGCACCCATGCTGTAGGCTAATACAATTACCCCAAAACAGGTAACATGCTCCACGGAGAGGCAAAGTAGGTCATGTGTTAATTATGTTGTGTGAGTAGGTGTGTGTGTTCTGCACACTTCTAATGATGTAGTTTAGTATATTTTGTAAGATCCAACAGATTAAACAACATTGTCTTCAATTGATTTGGCCAAAACAAAAAAGATCTATACATTTATCCGAAATACATCTATCCATTCTTTACAAATAATCTAACCATTCTAAGACGGTTAGACTTAAGACTCTCACCATTATAGAGTGCAACACTTTTCATTTTAAATTTATACTATGCACTACGCCAAGTGCATATATTTTATAATGTTATTTTTGTGTTCAGCAGAAGAGAGAAATTCAAACAGATTTCGAACAACTTGAGGGTGAGTAAATGGCGACAGAATTTTCATTTTTTTGGTGAACTGTACTTACGACACTTGCAAGAATTGTCCAACTTTCTACTTTGTTTTTTTTTTTTTTTAGGCTTAAAAAGTGTTTAAGTCTTAAAAGTGGTACTTTTTCTTGTTAGAATTTTCAGGGTTAGCAAACTATGCACACTATTTATACTATAAAATGCATATGTACACAAAATTAAAACTCAGTTAGTGAATGATGTATACAGTCTTTTATCTTTACCTCTGGTTGTTAGAAAGCCATTTTAAAAAATAATTGTGGAGAAAATGTATCGGGGGGGGACCTTGATCCAGGGCAGCTGAAAAAAAAATGGATGTTTACTGTCACAATTTTTTTTTTTTTTTTGGTGGTGGTGGTGCTACGTCATTACTAAATGTACAGCGCCACAACATAAGAAATTTAATTTCAGCTGAGTTGTGAGCCTGCAATTCAAATTGATTGTGATTAGAAAGACCAGGTTCCACAAAAAATACAAAGACAATAAATAGACAACATTTCACATATTTTTTTATTCATATAGCACTATACAATACATATTGTTTCACAGTAGTTTCATAGTAGTGCACAGGAAAATAACTGTGTTAATGTTGTAAAATTCATCAATTATTCAAATTCAATTTCAGCTTTAAAGCAGCTCTACATAAAACAATTGTGTTATTATTCGGCTCAGTTTAGTTAACTGTTGATTTAATTTCGTCCAATTACAATGTCAATGCTGCAAAGATCATCTCTTATGAAACAAGATCCATTCATCTATAAAGCAGCTTTACAGAAGACAAAATACTGTCTTTATTCAGCTTTATTCAGATTAATCTCAAGTCAGTTCAGTGTTGATTCAAGTCAATAACAGTGTGTTGCAAAGTTCAGCTGATTATTCAGTTATAAAGATTCAGTTATAAAGCGCTAAAGAAAGGCAACATACTCTTGCATTGTTGTCCTTCAAAACTACATGCAGCAACAAAGATAAAATGGGATCAATGCAGTCTGATTCACATAGACTAATCACTTGTGAGACGATTCCTTTTAAAAAGAATGGTCAAACTAGTAACTGGGTAACCTTTCCATGCCATGCTTTCACGTAAATCTTAGTCACTGTGAAAACAAAATCTTGTAGGAAACTGCGCTGAGAAATAGACATCTCTTTTTCCCTGTTAACAGCACAAGTAAATCTCTCCTGTCCCAAACCAGCCACTCCCACAACCAAATATTATTTACTTTGTTTGATAGCATTATCTGCTGAGTAGAAATATGTATTGTGAGTCTCTATTTACAATATAAATCTAATTAAGTGCTCCCAATGTGCTGCACAAGAGCGATCAATACATAATATGGCTGTCGCAGCTGCTTCCTATAATGCATGCCTTCCATCACTAATATTTTCAACCCGCTACTTTTTTCTCCAACAGTAATCATCCCACATTAAATGAAAACAAATAATGCACCTGAATGCAATAGTTTGTTTTCTTATTACTTCCAACTTTAAATGTGTAATACCGTGTTTAGTCATTAAAAATAACAATTTTCTTAACACTATAGTTAGAGTTATTATTACATTGCTCATTGCTCACATTCAGGGTCGCTCATCTCATCAGTTCATACCTCAAATAGTGTGAAGCATAGGGATGTAAGCCATATCTGGAGACAAAATAAATTAAATTCTGATTGATAAAGTCAAGTCTGCCCTATTTATTTATTAACATTATTAACATATTTGTTAACATTAAGTGACATGAACTACTGTAACAATAAACAATGACCACAATAAACAACAAAACCTGGAGTTTTTAACTAAAAAGAAAGAACCATCTCTAAAAGAACAATTAATATTGGTTCATCACTGGTTCAGTCAACAGAAATACGGGACACACATAACTGCTGAAATATTTGCAGGGTTTCTTAGGTCAGTCGGCACACTCATGGTATGCACAGTGTGTACAGCTGTACCACTGATCATTAGTTCAAATCTGAAAATTGCTTCCCTTCTGGAATAATGGTGCTTTCAAGTCATGTTTAAAATATTGTGTTTATGAGTTGAATGTATATGAACGCCACCACAAAATCGTAATTACGAGTGGGGGTGTGTCAATGAGAAAACATTTTGGATTCAATAGATGCAGCATCTGTATATGACAGTAAATTTGTTGAAATATATATA
>NW_015540943.1:1738917-1751442 GCF_001515605.1 Sinocyclocheilus anshuiensis
CACATACTATGCTCGGTTTGCTGCTATGCTCGGTTTATTTTCATTTATTTTGAACAGACAGTAGTACATATTACATTTTGTTTCCACCTAGATGTGAAAATACTAAATATTATTACATTATGTTATATATATAAAATCTGCAGTACATATATACATACAAGGAATAAATTACTGAAATATGTTTGATTTAGTTTACAGATAAACAAGAAAAAAAAAAGTGCGACACGTAACGTAGCCTATATATGCCGAGTTTCAGTTAATTTTTGACATGCTTAATTTGTTCACAGAAAAGAAACTCAAATGGCAGAAAGCGACATCCTATTTGTTTTCTTTATTTAACAAAAGCACAATGTTTTGTTTTCATTGTGAGTGTACACAAATAAAAGCAGACCTTTATACAGTGATGCATTATTAATAAGACAATAAGCGTTAAAAGTAGGGTGACCATATTTGAGTTTTTCAAAAAGAGGACAGTGGGGGGCAGGGTTCGTGGGCAGGCACAGGGGCGGGGCTTCGCCTAACAGTATACATAGCAAGTTTTTTTTTTGTTTGTTTGCTTATTTTGTTTTTATAATAAATAAAAAGAAAAAAAGTAGAAAGAATAGATAGTGAATGCTAGTGTTAGATGGTCATTTTTAAATAAAAATGAAACAAGTCAATAGAACAGAAAAAGAATAGAAAATGCAAGTGTTAGAAGGTCATTATTTATAATAAATAAAAAGAAAATAAGTAGAAGGAATAGAGAAAGAATAGAGAATGCTAGTGTTAGAGGCTCTTCTTTCTTTATAAAGTAGTTAGAATAGAAATAGAATAGAGAGTGCAAATGTTAGAGGGTCAAGTTTTTTAATTAAAAAAACAAGGTGATAAAATTAGACATATCATTAGAGCAGAGAGTGCTAGAGTTAAATATTAAGGACTCAGCTGCTTGGATTGAGTTGGGCAGGTCATTCCACCAGGAGGGAACAGTTAATGTAGAAGTCCATGAAAGTTTTATCATAGGAAGAATGCAAAATGTTTCAATACAAGCATTTCAGTCAAATGTAATTTATGCAATATTTCAAACCTTTAACCAACTTGGGAAAATCAACCCATGGCAACAGTTTAAAAATAGCCCAATTCTGTGGAAAAAAAACGCGGACTTGGCAACCCTGCATCCAACAAGAGCTGCAGGAGTCACATTTGACTGATTTCAGGTCGAGAATAAGGTGAGATGACTGACAAGACCATGCTTGAGTATATGCTTCTCAACAGATCCTGAACTCATTGACAAATATCTGATCTTGTAAGATGTGCTCCCTTTACACAGAGTGCGTGTGATCGCGTAATCAAAAGTGAAAGTGAACAGCGCAAACGCTCATTCAAAAATATTTAAATACACCGCATCCTGAGAGCGGCTCCCTGATGCGCCAAAATTATATACAATATTAGAGTGTTTAAAGGAGTGGACACAAAAATTGCGGGAGCGAAACACATTGCGGGAGCAGGCGCAATGGTCAGAGATTCAACGGGAGCGGGATTAAGGCCCTGTCCACAAGAACGCAGTTATTTTTAAAACCGCAGCTTTTTCTACACGGTTTGGCCATTCGTCCACACGCAAACGCAGCCCCAGTTCACTGAAACCGAACGTTTTTGAAAACGCCTGCCGAGTGAAGATTTTCAAAAACTCCAGTTGCAGTGTTATCGTGTAGACAGCGAAACCGGAGCTTGTGACGTCGGCGCCTGCGCTGTTATCTCCGCCTACTTGATACTTTTTCAGGCTTCTGATTGGCCAACATGGCTTTACGGTTTAGATTATATCGCCACCTGTTGGTTTGGCATGCTCTTGACAGTGCTTCACAGCATGTGTTTGCGTTTTCATGTGGACGGAGATTTTTTTTAGAAACGGAACTTTTGTAAGTCCAAAAAGAGGACATGTCCGGGGAAAAGAGTACGTATGGTCACCCTAGTTTAAACTTGATTCTGCTGGTATAAGGAAACAGTTGAAGTGATCGCGCCAGCACGCACGCACACACACACACACACAAAACACATCAGTTCCAGCATTGCTAATGCAAGGAAAAAGGGAAAATTAACTCTTTTATTTTAGCTCAGATTTTCAGAGGGGGGAATCGAATCTTAAGATTCAAAATCAACCTGATTGAACTGATTCCAAAATTGATAGTTTACACTTTATCAACGGTCGTCCAGCGAGACGTTAACCTCAGTATATTTGACCAATTTGAATATTTGTAATATCACAGGTTAATACATGCTTGTGATAATTTATAGGCTACGAGCTAGGTAACTAAGATCTGGGCAGGGTTTAACTTTAAAAATTTTGCGACACAAGACAATAATTCTTATAATGAAACAACAGTTTATTGGCTATTCTAGATTGCATTAAAACTAAACTAATGAAAACACACACACACATACACACACACACACACACACACATACGGTTGAAAGGATGAGGATTTTAACGGAGGTTGCATGAAGTCCCAAAGTTCTAAAACTCGTTTTCTACGAGTTCTTTAAATTCAACCTGAGAAAACTCATAAAAGCAAAGACTTAGCTTATATATACTGCTTAATTAGTTCAGCACCAATTTCAGCAGAATTTCAAGACTTTGTTTGTTACTTGCGTTTGCGCTGGAAAGCTTAACTGAGTTTCCTTGTTGGCTGCTTGAGGGAATCCCAGTGCCTTTGATTGGTTGCTGATCTATCGTTTGGATGACGTAGTTTCTGGGGATGCCCTCCTGATGAATGGGGTTTCCTGGTGACGCAGAGGCTTTGGCAGTTCTTCTGAAAGAGTCTGAGTTTGTAAGACTTTAGGCTTTTGAAGATCTCTGGCAGTCACGAAGTTTCAACTGAAGTGTTTGAGTTCTGGATGACCCAATCGCTTGATGGTGCAGCGGGTGTGCGCTTTGTAGCGCGTCACCAAGGCGAAGAGCCAAAGGTCTAGAGAGAGAGAGAGCAAGCGAGCAAACCACGAGGGCTTTGTGTCCATTTTTAAGCAGGCTGATTTTGGTCTGCCCCACGACGCGATCTTCCAATCGACTTGTTGCAAGGCTTAGCCACACCCTGTGTGGTTACCTTCTCGTGCATAAATTAACATGCTGTTCAAGACATCACGTGGGGGAAATGTCTCTGCAAAGATTGTGTTAATACTTCTATATAGTGTCCTACAACACACACATTCAAAATAACAGCTTTTCACTCATTTCAATGTTGTGGGAATAAAACAAGCTTTCGTTCAATATCAAATAACAGTTAGTTTGCATACACATTAATAATCTTATCTTCTTTTGTTGTAAGAAAAGAACGCGGGTCAGTTGGGTTTCAGAAAAATAGTTCCATACATTGTGCAATCACGAGGTATCTCTCATCTATATGTTGTGAAAGAACTTTTTAGTTCCCTTTCAGTCGGTCACTCCCGACGTCACGTCGGATGACCGACGAATTGGGATCTCGCTTAGAGGGACCAATCTACTTCGAGTGTAAACTAAACGAGCCAATGCACATTGGCATGCGATTATTGCATCCAGCTGCTGCTGATCACAGCGTGAGTATAAGTAGGCAGCGTTAAATGAGAAAGTATCAAGTAGACATTACAAATTGTAGCTTTACAACTATTTAATTTGATTCAACATAAAATTAACAGAGTTTGTGTAAGATGTTGCACTACACTTAGCTGTGATTGAAAATACTTATTTCACATAAACATTTAGGCTACAACAGCCTAACATAAACTATGGAACATAAAAGAACTACACATAAACATTTAGGCTACAATGGCCTAACATAAACTTTGGAACATAAAATAAGATAATTTAAGAAACATGTCAGTATTTTTGTTTCATACAATAAAAGTCATTGGTAACCAAAAGAGCTTTGTTACCAACAGTCTTCAAAATACCTTCTTTTATGTTCCAGAAAAGAAAGGTTTGAAATGACATGAGGCTGAGTAAATTATGACATAATTTAATTTTTGTGGGAGAACTATCCCTTTAATGTTTTTATTTTTTATCATTATTATTATTATTTATTTAATTTTTTTTTATTAAATTATACTCTAAATAAAAAAATCTGCCAGCAGATGGCGGTAATTATCTTTGAGTCATTCATTCATTCGAACGGCTGATTCATTCAGGAATGAAGTAAATGACTCTCTTTATGAATGGGAATTTGAATCATTGGTTCACACAATTCGTTCAAAATGCGGATTCATTCAGGAACTAAACACAGCTGTGTTGCTCGCATATGCGCAACAATCCTGCTATGGCTTTAAAGGTAATGTTCTCTGCTAAATTGAACAAAATCCATATTATTGTGTTTAAAATATAACACAATATCAACTTCTTATTTACTGAACTGCTGTATAAAGTCACATTTAAACTCATGATATTCGGGACAAACAGCACTCGTGTGATACTGCTCTCGGTGCTGGTGTGATATCGCTTATTGTATGATATAAATATGAGACAAAAACACATACAGGGTCATTTTTGCCCCAATATCTTGAATTTGCCAGTGCGTTAACTGCGTTAATAAAGTATTTTAATCGCGTTAATTTTTTATAACTAATTAATTAAGTTAACGCATTAAACTGACATCCCTTATATATATATATATATATATATATATATGTGTGTGTATATATATTTTTTTTCTATTTACAATACAACTATCTAAGTTGCGTGTGCAAAATACGATAGTATTGTAAAATTATGATAGAATACTACAGAACAATTAAATTTACAGCACATTCATAACTTCATAAATAAAAGTAGAAAAGGTACATTGCTGTCACAGAAGACAGAAGACCCGACCTAAAATCATAACCTCCGTGTTTACCCCTCCGTTTTTTTTCTCGTTTTTCTCTCAGCGTTTTTGTTTCCGTTGTGTTATGGATCCATTCACCCGCCCGGAATTCCTCCTCCTCCTGCTGGAGCAGGGGGATAGATCTCTGGAGGACCATACGAGACTATTCCAGCTGCTAGCAAGCATCACCAGCTACCCAGACGATGCGTCCGAAGATGGTCCTCGAGAGGATTTCGTCGCCTTCGTGGAGTGGACTCGGATCGCCATCCACCACCTGCCCTGTGGATGATCTCGTCAGATCCACTCCAGACCCAGTGCCCAGTCCACCATCTCCCCGCAGTGCGGAGCATCAGCCCGAGCCCACCGATGACGGAGAGCCATTTGCCGCCACGATCGACGAGCCAGTTCAAAGCCGAGCGACTGAGTTGAGGATCGTCCCGGACGTGGAGCTCAACCCATCACCAGGTGCGAGAGCCAGGTGTCCACGCCCACCGCGAGTGAGCAAGCCATGGACGGTGAGAGCGCGGAGTGGATCTCCGCCCACTGCACTGCGGCTAAGGGAGAGCTGATTATACATCTGGGACTGCTGGACTTAGAAGGGGACTTAATAGACTGGGAAACTGAGCTAGAAGTCGACTTGCCCCCTCTCATCTCTCCTTGGTCCCCGCTGGTCCCGTCCAGCCCTGAGGGGACTCCCTCGCCTCCACCGTCACCCGTCGATCCACCAGCTCCACCAGGCTCCATCGTCCCTCCGGCTCCGCCTTGGTCGGGCATCGACCCGCCATCGCCTCAGAACTCCGCTTCTCCGGCTGCCCCTCCGCACCTCGCTCCATCCCACTGGCTCTATTGGGCTTCTTCCTCCCGCCAGCTCCACCATGGTCCTCAGTCGCTCCGGCCCTGCCCCACCGGATCCTCGCCATCCTCCTGGCTCGTTGGCTCTCCGTCTCTGCTCCGCCACCATTGGATCGGTCCCCTGGAGTCGGCAGCCATTCCTCCTCCATGGCTCCTCCCTCCGTCGGCTCCACCGTGGGTCGCCATCGTGGCCTGGGTCCTGCTCCTGGCTCCTCCTGCTCCGGGCCCCTCCTGTCTCCTCCCTGGCCCCTCCCTCCTTCGTCGCCTCTCTGGTCTCTGTCTGTTGGCCCCCTCCCGGGTGTCTGTCCTCCTCCTGAGCCTCCTCCTTAGTTCCCACCCATTCCCCCCCCACTCTGTTGTTCTATTGACGCACCTTCCGGGAGGGGGGCAGTATGTCAGGGTTCTGGACTGTCTGTGTGTGTTTTGCTCCCCGTGACCCAGTTTCTCCTCATGTTAATTGTGTTAATTTGATTCCAGCTGTCTATTTTGTCCCTTGTTATGCTGTGTTTATAAGCCCCCGTCTGTTCAATTAGTGTTTGTTGGGTCTACCAGTGATGTACGTGTGTCTACCTCCTGTTCCCTGTGTTGGATTTACCCTCTGTGTTGGATACCATTAAAGACTCTTTTGATTATCCACGGCTCCGTGTTCCTTCCGCAGCATAACGTGACAATTGCCTTGTTGCTCCCACCAGAGTGACTTGATCGCACTTGATGTTGTAATTGAGTCCTAACTCATAAATACGAACATCCCAGGAGAATTTGAACACACCACTGACATACCAGCATAACCAGCATTAAATTACTGCAAGAATTTAGAAAATAAGAATTGCCAACAAGATTAGTATAAAACAATGGTAAAATAGTTAAACATTAACCAATAGGTGACATCAACTTAAATGGAAAGTTGTATCAGATGAATGTTATTACATGTAAAAGTGTGATGGTCACACCTTAGTTTAGGGACCAATTCTCACTATTAACTAACTATTAACTACGACTTTTGCCTACCCACCTCTAGAGGGCACTCTCTCGCAGCTGCATTTTTTTAACATGTTCGATTAGGGTCCCCTGATCATGTGTGAGCTGAAGTGTGTGGGTTGGGAGATGACACCGGTTGTTTTCTTAAAGAGTTACTTCACCCAAAAATGAAAATTAGCCTGTGTTTTACTCACCCTCGAAGCATCCTAGGTGTATATGACTTTCTTCTTTCAGACGCATCCAGTTAGAGTTATATAAAAAATTGTCCTGGCTATTCCAAGCTCTATCATTGCTGTCAGCGGGTGTTGCAGTCGAACAGTCCACAGGTCGTCAAATAAAGTGCGCACATCCATAATAAAACGTGCCTCACACGGCTCCGGGAGGTGAATAAAGGCATCCTATAGCGAATCCATGCGTTTTTGTAAGAAAAATATCCATATTTCAAACGTAATAAACACTTTTCACTCACTTCCTGTCTCTGTCATTCGAGGAAGCTGTTCCAGCGGATGACATAGGACATCGGTGTTGCGTGATTAGTGAATGTGGAGAGATAACAAAACAAAACACCGGTCACGAATTAGAAATACAAACCGAGGATTTGTAAAGAAAAATGTCGGAGGATTTCGACATAAACCAAGAGCAGACTGGTTTTCCGTTGCTAAAGTAAGGAAACTTTGTTTCATTTGCTCCTATAAACAAACTCGCGAGACTAGCATATCTGAGAGGTGCGCGCACGATGCATACATCCTGCGTCATCCGCCGGAACGCCTTCTGCGTATGACAAATAGCCAGGACAATTTTTTATATAACGTCGACTGGATACATCTGAAAGAAGAAAGTCATATACACCTAGGAAGCTTCGAGGGTGAGTAAAACACAGGCTAATTTAAATTTTTGGGTGAACTAACCCTTTAAAGAAAGGAGGAAACCCTTTTATGTTAGCCTGGTTGCTGAGCAGTCTTGATCACATGGTTTTTGAATTTCTCAGAGTGTGAGAGATTAACGCGTAAAGGAATCGTGCAGGCCGCAGTGGTGCAGATTGAGTGCGAATGCTTGTTTAACATAATCATTAAGTATTTTTTTTGTAAATGCAGTTTAATGCTGTGATATTGATAAGAAAGTAAACTAAACTTCTTTTTAATAAATTAATATTAGAGGGGCGAATAAAGCCACATGAGTGTGCATGCGAGATGACAGCTGTGTAAGTTTCAAGGGCAGTGCAGCGGGTCAATATCAGTGATTGATATTTATTTGATTATTTTTGGTAAATGTTTATGTACACTCAAAAAATATGGATTTAGTTAGATTTATTTTATTAACAGTTGCAAGTGGCTTATGAGAATGTGTCTTTCACAATATTTCTATGTTTTGTTCTTTATTCAGAAGCATCATAAGCCAATACCGTTGTTTATCTGGGGTTTGAGTACTCACACCAAGCCTTCTCAATGGGCACCTTGATGTTGAAATTACTTCAAATTGACATCAAACATTGACGCCAAAAAACAGGTCAAAAATGCAAATCAAACTGATGTCAAAAACTTGATGTCCTTTTCACATCCACACGCTGATGTCCAATTGATGTTGAAAAAAAAAACACATTAAATTGACATCAAACATTGTTGTCAAAAAACAGGTCAAAAATGCACAGACGGTCAAAAAACAGTGCTCCGCCGGCTGAGAGAGCCAGGGTTGAAGATTAAAGTGGAAAAATGCCACTTCCTCCAAGCAGAGCTGAGGTTTCTGCCAATGGGGTAGGCCCTGACCCTGTCAAAGTCCGTTTTGGCAGTGGCCAGTGCCTAGCACAGTGAAGGAACTGTGATCCTTTTTGGGATTTTGCTGTTATTACCGCCGGTTTATTGCAGGTTTCTCCAAGATGGCAGGACCTTTGCACGATGTAGTGAGTTTGTGCACGAAAAAGGGTAGTGGGTCCCAGTGTGACAAGTTGTTCCAGGGCTCTTGCACATCTGAGTGCCATCAGGCATTTGAGCGTCTTAAGAGGGAGCTGACCTGTGCTCCAATGCTGGGATATGCCGACTTCTCTCTTCCATTCGTGTTGGAAACAGATGCCAGTAATTTGGGCCTGGGTGCTGTCCTGTACCAGCATCAGGATGGGAGGAAGATGGTAATTGCCTATGCAAGTAGGAGTCTGAGGGGGGCCAAATGTAATGACTAGTAATAGGCAAATGAAGCCTCGTGAAGCACTGAGGCTTTCTTCTGACTGTTTCGGAAAAAGATTCAAAGCTTCGAGTATCTCGAAAACTAACTGAATAAGTCCGAATTAAAACTTACTCGTAAAGTAAGATCTGGAGATTCGAACATTCCGACACGCAAAGTGAATCGCGAACGTGACTGGACAGAAAGTGAAGCTTTGTTTGTCATTGGTCACGTGATTTATATGTTAACAACACAAGCTTCGAATGGAGGCTTCATCTGGCACACCCCTTTATTCTCTACACAAGCTCCGATGCCTCAGTTCAAATGTCACATCACCAGTAATGGCAGCAACTACAGCAGCATGAAACTGGAATTCCTGGCATCAATGTGAGCTGTAGCAGAGAAATTTAGAGGTTATCTGTTGGGGTCTCAGTTCACTGTCCTCACTGACAGCAACCCGCTCTGTCACCATAACACTGCTAAGCTGGGAGCAGTGGAGCAGAGGTGGGCGGCACAGCTGGCTTTGTTTTCGGCCAAGTGCATCCAGAATTTTTGGTTTCAGTTTCGGCCCAGAATTTTCATTTCGGTGCATCCCTAGTAAACACAGTACAGTTTGCCCAAGTCCATTTGTAATACAGTGTCATTCAGCCCAGATGTTTTGTCTCAAGTTTTGGCAGGCATGGTGATGTACACATCTCAAAAACTAAAAGGTGCTGTCGACGGTTAAGAGGGAAGTCCATTGAATTGTGGCAGGGGAGAGTGTAACCAAGGGGGGAAAAAAGTAATAATAAGAATAATAGCCTGCGGTCATGCCTACCCGCCTCTAGAGGGCACTCTCGTGCATCTGCGTAGTGCAATGGCGAGACCTGAAAAAGAAGGGCTTTTGTTTTTTGAACTGTTCGATTAAGGTTCCCTGAGCATGCATGAGCTGAAGTGTGTGGGTTGGGAGGTAACACCGGTTGTTTGTGACTGAGGCTGAGATGGAAGGAAGTTGCGTGGAATCAGGAAGTGATCCGAAAAAGGATGGTATGGATGGCGGGGGATTAGAAATTTCGGCAAGTAATTGGAAATTAGTGGAAAAACCGCAAAAGAAAGAAAACGTGGTATCAAACATCTGGTTCAGAAAACGAAAAAGATCGACAGCAGATTAGAAGACCGAAAGTAGAATTCAAGGTAATGCTAAAATTTTTGGCAGAATCCACAAATATGTTAAACCCAATTAAAATAACTACGGCATTGAAAAAAGCGATTGGAAAAATTGTAAGTGCAAAAATGACAAGAGATGGTAGACTTCGGCTGTTTTGTAAAGACAATAATCAACAAAAAGCAGCTGTGGGACTAAAAACATTACTAGGAATAAAAGTATCTTGTACCGTGATGGAAGATAAAAAATGGGTAAAAGGAGTGATTTCAGGGGTTTCGACAGATATGTCAATTGAATCAATTAAGGAAAACCTGTCAGGGGCAGGGGTGATTGATGTGTTCTCCGAGTGTGAGAGATTAACGCGTAAAGGAATCGTGCAGGCCGCGGTGGTGCAGATTGAGTGCGAATGCTTGTTTAACATAATCATTAAGTATTTTTTTTTGTAAATGCAGTTTAATGCTTACCTGATAAAGTGTATATTGGGTATGTAAGTTACAGAGTTCAGCTATATGTACCACCGCCAGTTAGATGCTTCAAGTGTCAGAGATTTGATCATATTGCTGAAAGTTGCAAGGGAAAACAGCACTGTGCAAGGTGTGGAGGTGAGCACGAATACGGGAAATGTGGACGTTGAGTTCTTCCAAAATGCTGCAACTGTGGAAGTAATCATAGTGCAGGTTATGGGGGTTGTAAGGTAAGGAAAGATGCTGAGAAAGTTAAATGTTTAAGAGTGTTTGAAGGAATTTCATATGCGGATGCGTTAAAGTGAGACCAGAAAAGCACAAAGACGTTTACTGAAAACACAGTCCCTCGGTAGGGGTTGTATGTTTACAACATGGGTTGTAAAACGAAAATACCTTGTTGGTTGATAAGACGTCCTTTATTGCATTTATAGCAGAAGTGGTCAATTGTTCAGCACAAACAGAAAGCCGTACAGAAAAAAATCAGAATAATTCTGAGGGCAGCTGGAAAATACTTAAATGTAGAAGTAACGGTGGATCAAATAAATGAGAAATTAAAGGTAAAGGTAACAAATTCTCAGACAACATGTGGTGGATCTTAATGGTGTTAGCAATTCTTCAATGGAATGCTAGAAGTTTGATTTCAATAATTTAAGAAATTCATTGCAGATATTAATGATAAACCTCATGTAATTTGTATTCAAGAGTCATGGCTTAAGCCACATTTAAACTTTGTGTTAAAAGGATACTCAGTAGTTAGAAGGGATAGGGAAATTGGTACTGGTGGTGGAGTGATAACGTTTATAAAATCTGAGGTAGCATATAAGAAAGTTGATGTGGAGGAAGAATGCGAATCAGTAGTAGTAGAAGTTTGGACAGGAACACAAACAATTTGAATAATCAATTTTACAATCCTTGTAAAAGACTAAATAATGAAGCTTTGTCTAAAATAGGGGGACAAAATAAGTCTAATCAGGTGTGGTGTGGAGATTTTAACGCACACAATACATTATGGGGTAGCATACAACCAGATAATAGCGGAAGAGAAGTGGAGGAATTTTTGGAAACAAATAATCTGGTATGTATAAATGATGGAAGTGCTACTAGGTTGGATGTATCCAAAATTAAATATTCAGTTTTAGATTTAACAATTATGATGGAACTCTAGCTAAAATAAGTATGTGGAACATAATTGATCAAAACATGATGGGTAGTGATCATTTTCCTATTAATTGTAAAATTGGATTAGAAATATCTAAAATAGATATTGGAATGATCCCTAGATGGAAATTTAAATCAGCGGATTGGGACATATTTCAAGGAGAATGTGAACAGAATTTACTTAAGTTAAGTTGTTTAATAGAAGATGTAGAGCAATATAACAATAAAATCTGTGAAAGTTGTAGCGAATCAGCTCAAAGGGGAAATATGAATAATTAATCATAACTAGTTATAATTAATTATAAATATTTAGATCCGCTGTAAGTATTTACTTGACCTCTCAGGGTCAACTGTCTGTCAATTCTAAGAACGTTAATTTCCTGGTGAAGGGAAATAACTTTCTTACTGTACAATACTACACAGAGCCTGTAGCATAAATCTGCATGATTAGGGACTCCAGTTATGAGCAAACAATGAACAACGTCAAGTGTGATACAAGTAAGACTTTATTAACTACATAAACACTTAAACTAATCTAGCATACACTTACACATAAACATACACACACACACACACACACACACGCATACAGTTGGTATATAGGCTATCCGTGGTACTTGAGCTTGCCTGAGTTGTGTTGGTGGAGGTTTCACTGTTGGGCATGTGGGCCCGTTGCACCATCCAACATTGTTTGGCTGCTTCTGGGGTGTTGACCGGTTTTAAGGGATGCTCCTCCCTTGGAGGGGTCTGATGCTGTGTTGCATCAGGCAAGGAGTCAGAAGTTTGTCCTTCTCAGTACTCCTTAGTTGAGTTTTGTTCAAGGAGCTCTTTTGCAAGTGTCAGCAGCTCCTCTAACCCAGAAGTAGGCGTGTCCAGCTGTCCTTGTGTAGCCTCCGTTCGGCACCTGTGTGAAGGGTGTGGAGGAGGATGTTGTGGTGGACTGCTGTTGGACATACCGTGGTGTTTGCAGGAT
>NW_015540943.1:1751770-1753447 GCF_001515605.1 Sinocyclocheilus anshuiensis
TGGTGATGGCTCTGTCCTCTTCTGGCTAGGGGCTTTCTGTAGAAGGGTTTTGCATTGTGGCAATGCTGGGTGCCTTCTGGTGCCCGCTTTGGATTCTGAGTTGTGAAGTTCAGAATCAGCAGCGATCAGTCCATGTTCAGACTCTGGGTCTGAGAATTCCTTTATGATAGCTTGTTTAAGCTGCTGGTGAGGCCACTCTCAGGATCAGTTCATTTGATGTCCTCAGGATCTCTACAGTATTTAGGTTGCCAGATGTATTGTCTCTGGCCAGCTCGTTGGGGTCTGTGGGGCCACATGGTGTGTGTGTCTGCAGTGATCCTCTGGAAGGGTCCCTGCCCCACCCCCCTGTGGTTGCTGGCTGGTGACGTGTGAACAGTGGGCTCTCGCCCCCACCCATCGCAGGTTCGGACTCTTGGCTGAGGGGGCCTGGGCCTGCTTGCCAGGGGAAGTTCTGTGTCGTGTTTTCCCTGTCTGTTCACCTTGTAGTCTGCAAGCATATTTCAGTTCATTTGTGACATTGAATTCACCTTGGCCTCATTTGACTTTACCCGATTGGTGTTTGGAGTTGTCTCGCTGCTGAGCAAGGACTTGGATTTCAGCTCAGGCTGCTTGCAGGTGGCATTCACAGGCGTTGTTTCGGTTCGCCTGAATTAAACTTTTTCCTTCTGCAGCTGCAGAGGTTTTCAGGATTTCAGTTAATTTGTGACATTGAATTCACCTTAGCTTCATTTGACTCTACCCAATTGGTGTTTGGAGTTGTCTCGCTGCTGAGCAAGGACTCGGATTTCAGCTCGGGCTGCTTGCAGGTGGCAGTCATATGCGTTCACTCATGTGTCTTTCTCATTAAGTTCCACATACACTGTTTTTAACAGTGATTTTGTATGAAACAGTTCTCTTTCTAAGTCCTGTCTGGTGGCTTTTTCAAGCTGCTCTCTGTGTTCAGCAGCTGTTAGAGCCTCCTGAAGACTGGTGATATCCTTCTTTTGAGCCATTCTGTAAGGTTCCTTGCATCTGTTCTGAGCTTTCTCTCGTTGAGCAGGTGTCAGTTCCCTGTAGAACTCTGTGACTTGCAGGTTCAGTTCATTTACCCACCCCAACTAAAGTTGAAAAAGTGAAAAAGCATAATATCCTGGTGGTTCAGGCTAGGTGTCAGGTGTCCACTTGTGTCGCGGTCTTGCTGTTCCTTTATCTGCCATTGCAGGTCATGGATGCTTTGAGCTGAAGGATGTCCATTACAGTGCTCTGCTGGGTTTCCAGCTGGCAGGGCTGGATGTCTGTGAAATGTCTGCGACATACTGGCACACTTGTGGGAACACCAGAGAGAGAGAGGCACAAGACAAATGCAAGTACGTACAGAGGTGTTAAACTATCTCTATGGGGAACGGCTGTGTAGGCCATGTAAGGTATGAATAGCTGGTGAGAGGCAGCTAGTGAGGTAGGGTGCTATGTTTGTGGTCAAACTATTACTCAACGCACTGATGGTTCACGGGTTTGGTCAATATGACAAAACTTAAATAAAATAAGATGAAATCAAAAAGGAAAGGAAGAAGGAAGATTTTACCTATTTAGTTTTTTTTTTTTTTGCTAGGAGATATGGCTAAGCAGGTGTCACTTGTGGGTGATGCTGCACTCCGCTAGCAGGGATACAACAGGACTGTTAGCTAAACTAGCAGGGAC
>NW_015540943.1:1753528-1756707 GCF_001515605.1 Sinocyclocheilus anshuiensis
TGCCCTAGTATTTGTCTAGATGACTTGTGTAACAGTGTCATAAAATTAGAGCACATGTTGAAAATAAACAAATCAAAAACAAAAGTGTCTCTGGTTCCTTTTGAGGTTCAGAGAGAACATCAAATCAAAGGGGAGCAAAAAGGGATATAAAATGTAAATGGATTAAAAATTATCTGACTGATTTTATTAAAATAGGGTAATCAATCTGGTATTAGGAACAATCAGTAGCACTAGTGATTAACTGTAAGCTTTGTGTTGGGCAACACACCATGGTTGGTCACAGCTGCTGCGTGTTCAGCTCCCATGCCGAAATCATACCATGTGTGTGCCCTGCCCTTCGTAGCGTGTTATTCACTGTGCTATTAAAAACCCCCAATAACTTAATAATCATTCTCTAGATAAACAGTTAGAATGTAATTAAAGTTAGATTTAATTAACTAGTAACTGAGAGATAGCATTCAGGAAGGATACATCTAAGATTGTTACATTAGTTGCAAAGAATTGAAGATGGAGAAGCAGATAATAGAGAAAGTGAAAAATCAGAAACCAGGAATTAGGTTAAGTTCAAATGACGTCACACTGCATACACACATGCTGTAGTTAAAAGCTTCAGTAAAGGGTGCTAACCCCTAATTGTTAAAGCTATTCGGTAGCTTAGCCTAAGATTAAACTATGCTAAGTCGTGTTAGCTTAGCTGCTTAAGGTGGTTTGTTTACAACATGGCGTCGCGTGTGCTATATGAAGTTAGCGCTTCCTGTGACAAGTCATTGTCATGGTAACCAATGCATATTGGTTAATTGGAATGTTGTACTTGATGAAATCACGGTCACCCACGGCTCCGGGGGGGTGAACAAAGGACTCCTGTAGTGAATCGATGCGTTTTTGTAAGTAAAATATCCATATTCAAAACATAATAATCACTTTAATGTAGCTTGCGCCAACAGTTGTACACTGAAGCAGTTCCGGGCTGATGACGTATGAGGTCGTGGAAATTAGGTATAGTGGTGCCAATAGCTAAACCTGGGAAAGATCCTACTGTTCCAACAAATTATAGACCAATAGCTTTAACATCTAACCTGTGTAAAATAATGGAAAGAATGGTTATATCGTGTTTATTATATGTTTTGGAAACTAGAAAGTTATTAAATGCATATCAGAGTGGGTTCAGGAAAGGATGTAGTACCATAGATGCAGTAATTTGCTTAGAAAATGAAATAGGAGTCCTAAGAGTATTTTTTTATATCGAGAAAGCTTATGATATGGTATGGAAGGAAGGACTTTTAATAAAATTAGTTCAAATGGGCATTAATGGAATGTTGTTTAATTGGATTATGGATTTCCTAAAAGAACGGAAAATACAGGTAAGAGTAGGTAAAGAATACTCTGATACCTACATAATAGATAACGGAACTCCTCAAGGTAGCGTTTGCAGTCCGGTACTTTTCAATATTATGATAAATGGTATATTTGAGGAAATAGGATCAGAAATAGGAAGGTCACTATATGCTGATGGTGGAGCCTTATGGATAAGAGGAAGAAATGTAAGATATTTAGAGAAGAAAATGCAGAAAGCAATAGATACTGTTGAAAGCTGGAGTCTTTCTGTACCAAAGACTCAGGTAATTTGTTTCTCAAAAAAGAAGAAAATTCCTGAAGTAAAATTAAAGTTGTATGAGCAAACTTCAGAGCAAGTATCTATTATTAGATATTTGGGAGTATGGATGGACTCATTTAACCAGTTAACATTTGGAACACATATTCAAAAGGTAATTGATAAATGTAAGAAAGGAGTTAATTAAGGTGTTTGGCAGGACTGGACTGAGGTGCCACAAAACACTCACTAAAGAGAGTATATTGCGCATTAATTAGATCATCGATTGATTACGGTAGGATAATTTATGGATCAGCGTCAAACGCTTTGCTAACAAAAAATTATACAATTCAAAGTCAAGCCCTAAGAATTTGCTGTGGAGCTGTTAGATCCTCTCCTGTAACATCACTGCAGGTAGAGATGGGAGAAATGCCTTTGGATTTACGTGAGCTCCAGCTAAGACTGGTATACTGGTCAAATATTAAAGGTAATTTTTCAAATCATCCAGTTAAAAATGTTTTGGGAAATTGCTGGGAATATGAACAATCTCAGGTGAAAAGTGTTGGATGGATAATAGAAAAGCAAACTCAGCAAATAGGTATTAATAATGTTAATATTAGTCCTACAGTAGCATTGCCAGTATCTCCGCCTTGGTTTTTCTCAATGCCTTCTGTGGATCTCCAGATATTTAAAACTATAAAGGATAAACAAAATCAAGCTCCTAAAGCGATAGTAGTGCAACATCATCTTGAGAGTGAATATTTCCAATTTATACAAATATTTACAGATGGTTATACCCAGTAACTGGACGAACAGCTGCAGCTATGTATATCCCTCTTTCTAAGTATAGAGCTGCAAAAATAATTACAAATGATATATCTGTATATACTGCAGAGATGGTGGCTATTTTGATAGCATTACAGTGGGTAGAAGACGTTAAACCATCTGCTGTAGTAATTTGCTCAGATTCGTTTTCAGTTCTTACTAGTTTAATAAGTGGAAAATCGGATTCAAGACAAGATATATTAATAGAAATTTTATAAAATCTGTATAGAATTTGCCAAATGAGACTTTTACCAGTATTTTTATGGGTGCCGGCTGCCGGCTCAGTGGAGGGTAACGAGGATGTGGACAAGATAGCCAAACAGGCCCTTAAACATCATTTTTACTTTTTACAAATACCTTTGGGTAAATCTGAAATTAAAGGCTTAATTAAAACAGCTATTAAAAATATGTGGCGGGAGAGGTGGGATAAAGGAAATAAAGGTCGTCATCTGTATAATATACAAAAACAAGGTGGTTTAGTTAGAATTAGTTATGGCAACAGAAAGGAAGATACGGTAATTTCTGGTCTGAGAATTGGTCATTCTGCCCTCAACAAATCACTTCAAATGATAGGGAAACATGGTTCTGGTCAGTGCAATAAAGGTGGACTTCCAGAAAATATAGAGCATTTAATAATCAATTGTATGGCATATGAAAGGGAAATAATTAAATTAAAAAACTATTTAATTTCTGTTGGCATAAATTCTTTAACTTTGCAGAATATACTTAACAGTTCTTACAAAGGATATGAAGCTCTTGTTTT
>NW_015540943.1:1757341-1768718 GCF_001515605.1 Sinocyclocheilus anshuiensis
AAAGTTATTGAACAGTAACATTTTTAATGTTTTTTAAAGAAGTCTCTTCTGCTCACCGAGCCTGCATTTATTTGATCAGAAATACAGCAGAAGCAGTAAAATTGTGAAATATTTTTACTATTTAAAATAACTCTTTTCTATGTGAATATCTATTAAAATCTAATTTATTTCTGTGATGCGCAGCTGTATTTTCAGCATCATTACTCCAGTCTTCAGTGTCACATGATCTTCAGAAATCATTCTAATATGCTACTCAAAAAATATTTATTATTATTATTATTATTATGTTGAAAACAGCTGAGTAGAATTTTTCCAGGTTTCTTTGATGAATAGATAGAGAGTTTATCTGAAATAGAAATCTTTTGTAACATTATAAATGTCTTTTATCATCACTTTTGATCAATTTAAAGCATCCTTGCTGAATAAAAGTATTAATTTCTAGAATTTATTTCCCAAAAAAACATTTATAAAAAAAAAAAAGAGCAATGATGCTGAAAATTCAGCTTTGAAATCACAGGAATAAATTACAGTTTAAAATATATTCACATAGAAAGCAGTTATTTTAAATAGTAAAAATATATCACAATATTACTGTTTCTGATCAAATAAATACAGCTTTGATGAGCAGAAGAGACTTCATTCATTCCACAGGATTTTATACTGATAATTCTCAGATTATATGTTCTTATAAATTTCATACAATGACATATTCAAATGAAATTTCTCATCAGTATTGAAAAAAATATATACATATTTTGCATCTCAGTTTTTTCAGTCTGGTTCACGTGTAATTAAAAAAAATCAAAGACTTTCTACATTTTTAAATTAATAATAAAGGGTTAAATGCAGTATTGACATGGCAACATTCAAAACTGAGATTTTTTTTTTTTCACAGTTACTCATTAATAAGAAGTTATGACTGTTTTATAAAATAATGATTGTTCAGGTCCAAATGGGCCCAGAATATGAAAACAGTATCAGATTCTGAATGCATTATGAGGGTTAATAACGTTTATAAATGCTGCACACGAGCTGCTGTTTCTTGCTTTGGTCCTTGGGTTTATAAGCATCTTTTGTTTGAGACTTTCGAGTGTTTTATTGCAGATGTCGGCGTGCCTTTGACACAGAAGGAACTAGAATAACAAACTAACTCGCTCATTCATGTTTCTGAGATCTTTAACAGTATACGTTTACTGACTATCTCTCGTCATTCTCCAGGATTGTCTGTGAGTGTTGTTTTGAGAGCCATCATGTTTAACGTCCATTATTATTATTATTATATGGGAAAAAACAAGACTTTATAAGATTTGTATGGGCTCTACATCAGATGCATTTTGTCTCCAAAAATGATTCTAAATGTACAAAATGGTATTTTTGAGGATGCCCTTTTGTTTGCTTTTGTCATTTCTGTAGATTTGGTGTCTGATCGTGTGTGTTTTTGTTAATTTAAGAACGACAACTGAAGCCATAAACGCCACGCACAGCGTTTAGTTTAGTTTAGAGATTTGCATTTCGATTTACTTGCCGTTTATTTCAGAACACAGAACTTGCACTCGTCTGTTTTTACCTGCTGAGACATCTGTAATGTTTCGTTAAAGCAATAATCCCCGTGAAGCCGTGGTTTACAGTGAATTTATAACAGCTAAGGGGCGTTGTTAGCTAGTAAAACCCCCTTAGCTAGTAGTACGGTTTCACAGAAAGCAAATAAAGTGTAATGATATTAATAAAAACAGTATTCTTCCACCAAACAATGTAGCTCCTCAGAAACAGTTGTGGTTGCAACAAAGTGGTTGCCGAGCAACACACAAACGTAAACAAAGGTGTACGCGGCTCAGCCAATCAGAATCAAGGACCGGAACTCTCTGTTTTATAATCTTTTCTTTGGCTCATGGAATCTGAACTCATTTTTCAGAATCGAAAAGCTTTGTAACTGTTACATTTTTCACTTTGATGTCACACCCTGCAATAAAACCCTTTCTGAAATAAGACCGCTGGCAGCGTTTGATTGGATCTGTGTGTTTCTGACACACGTGGAGAGTAATAAACTAACTGATCATGTTTGAACATATTTAGTTAACAGATGAGCTAAATAGGCATTTGAATATGTTGGGACATTTTTTTTTTAATGCATGTTTTTCTCTTTTTTATTCTTAATTTTTTGTTTTATTTTTCTTTTTTTTTTATTTTGTTTACTTTACTTTTTTCTATTTTTACTTATTGTTTTTCGTTATTTTATTTTTTGTATTTATTTTTCCATTGATTGTTTTTGTTTGTTTATTTTTCATCTTTATTATTTTTAATTGTTATTTATATTTATATGTATTTTTTTATTTATTATATTGCATTTTATTTATATTACTATTATTTTTTTATTTGTTGTTTTAAGTGTATTTGTATTTGTTTTCATTCATTTTATTATATTTTATTTATTTATATTTATACTGTTTTTACTATATTTATACTATTTTTAGTATAGTTTTATTTTCTAGTATAGTATCTATTTTAGTATAGTTTTTAATATATATATAGTATATATATTTTTTTTTTATTTATTCTAATTTTGTGAATTTGTTATTTCTAATTATTTTCATTTATTGTATTATAATTAATTTTTTATGTTATTATTATTTCCTCTAAAGGATATTTGTTCATGGAGATCACTAACAAGGAGAGGTGGGATAAAGGAAATAAAGGTCGTCATCTGTATAATATACAAAAACAAGTTGGTTTAGTTAGAATTAGTTATGGCAACAGAAAGGAAGATACGGTAATTTCTGGTCTGAGAATTGGTCATTCTGCCCTCAACAAATCACTTCAAATGATAGGGAAACATGGTTCTGGTCAGTGCAATAAAGGTGGACTTCCAGAAAATATAGAGCATTTAATAATCAATTGTATGGCATATGAAAGGGAAATAATTAAATTAAAAAACTATTTAATTTCTGTTGGCATAAATTCTCTAACTTTGCAGAATATACTTAAACGTTCTTACAAAGGATATGAAGCTATATTAAAGTTAATCTAAGTTATACAAGAAAATATAGAAAGGTAGGGTAGGTGGTATTATTTTTTTTTCCTTTTAATGATTTATACATTTATTTATTTTTTTCTGTCTCTCTTCTGATATCAATGCCTCACACTCCATCCCAGTAGGTGTTGGAATATGCACCAAAGTTGGTTTGCCAACCGCCATTAAACGTCAAAGAAAAAGAAGAAGAACACCGGTTGTTTTCTTAAAGAAAGGAGGAAACCCTCGGTTCGGTATTAGCCTGGTTGCTGAGCAGTCGGAGCAGTCAATAATCCCACAGATTTTGTATTTCTCCGAGTGTGAGAGATTAATGCATGGAGGAATCGTGCAGGCCGCGGTGGCGCCGATTGAGCATGAGTGCTTGTTTAACGTAATCATTAAGTGTTTTTTTATTTAAAATAATCTAAACTTTGATTAAGTATTGATAAAGTAAACTAAATTTCTTTTTCCTTTAATAAAATAATATTAGAGGGGAGAATAAAGGCACATGAGTGTGAATGCTAGGTGACTGCTTGAGTTTCTATGGCGGTGCAGCGCATCACAGAGTGAGTGATATTTATTTATTTATTTTTGGTAAATGTTTATGTACACTCAAAGAAAATGAATTTACTTTGATTTATTTGATCAACAGTTGTAAGTGGTTTGAGAATGTGTCTTTAACAATATTTTTAAATTTTGTTATTTATTCTTAAGCACCATAAGGCACTACCATTGTTTATCTGGGTTTTGATTAATCACACCAAGCCTTTAGTGCCCTTTTTTTATTTTTGGAAGCGGTGGGACAATCTTTATAAAGCTGTAAAAGAGAAATTGATTCAAATTGGCCCAAATTGATTTTCCTAAGAGGAAGAATTACCTGAAGCTGATATTTTGTTCCTTTGCACATTTGTGGAATGTGTTTCCTTTTTTTTTTTTTTTGGTTAACTTTATTTCGATAGTCCACTTTAGACATTCTACTAACTATAAGTAACTTTGTAACTACATGTCAACTACATGTCAACTAATTCTCATTAATTTGCAACTACATGTCTACTAACTCTCAGAGTAGACTGTTAGGGTAGGTTTAGGGTTAGTAGAATAATTTGACAAAGAAGTCTTAGAAGATATTAAGCAGAGAGTCTACTAATACTCTACTAACTGCTAGTTGACATGTAGTTGCAAAGTTACTTACTGTTAATAGAATGTCTAAAGTGGACTATCGAAATAAAGTGTTACCTTTTTTTCTGCTGTCTAAATTTCATCTAAATACCTTCCCACAATTGGAAATCTCGGGTATTAATGCTACGTCTTCCACATACGTGATCGGAAATAAAGAACCCCTTTGTGATAAGGACCTGAGCAGTCACAAGGAGGATCAATAGCGAAGTTGGAGTCCAAAGGGTTGTTTATTTAGATCAGATGTGCAAAATGTAAAGAGCTTAAATCAAAGATTATAATAAAAACAGTCTAAAACTAGAACTGCAAGTACTGAAAACAGTACCAACTCCCCTCTAGAACATTGAGGCTGGAGTTTCACATGCTACACAGCAATACAATCTTGTTCCAAGCGATCTATCCACTCCTTACTACTAGTGGCGGCCATCTTCAAAACACATTTTTTCCCACTCTCCCCAATTTGGAACACCAATTTTTTATAAAAAAAAAAACTCTTGACTTTGACTCTTGAGATATACATGAGATTTAGAAACAAGAGTTTAAGTAAATAAATACAATTAATAATACAATTAAAAAGAGAACGGATAAACCAAAACATTTGCACAAACATTTACATACACTAGTTAAGCTGAGCACTTTTTCTCAGTTTGCACTTCCTATTGCCACGCCCACTTAGCTAGACGAAGAAATACAAACAAGCAACCAACATTAACAGTTAAAACAGTGATGGAAGACAATTTCCAAGTCACACCATTGTTTAGATGACTGGCAGTGTTTGAGTCTCTTTAGTAGTGTACACATTGACACAGCCACATAAAATATGGTCATGCAGAATAATGTATTATTATGTGCTTTATAAGTACTAATAAACAGCCAATATGCTAGTGATATGAACGATACTAAACAACTAGTTAATAGTCAGAATTGGTCTCTAAATTAAAGTGTAACAGAACAATCATTTTAAAACGTGAATTTAAATTTAAACTTGAATTTAAAACTCAAATTTCAAAAAGAACCAGGAACATGCATTACATTAGTAAATTGGGTAAATTTTTATTTTATAATGACATGACCATAAATGTCTATCAAAACAGCAGAAAGTTTATTGCATCTGTATTAAATGACCCAGTAAATACTAGGACTTTTGGAAATAGCTGCCAGGCCTACAGGAGACCTTATCTAGGGTTCTGCATAAATTAATTCTCCTCTGAGTGTGGTTTCACATCTGTTCATGGCTGTGTTTGGCCCTGACGAGTAGGGACGGGCTGCCTACATGAAGCCAGGACAGCAGGGACAAAGTGGTGTAGATGGCTCTGGCATGTATCTGCCTGGAGCGTTTATTCACTGCAGAACATACTGGCAACAAAATGTATAAAAATTCAGACAATAATGGCTCTAGTGTTGGGCAAACTATTGAGAAAGTGTTGCTAGTTGAGCTTCAAGTACATTTCATGCTACATAAATGTAGGATTTCTATCGAACAGACACTGATACGCCATTGAATCAACTCATCACGAGGTCTAAACTAACCATCACTATCACATGACGTCAATATTCTGAGTCAGTTCCTTTCAGCGCCTTGTCGTTATCTACTTAGAAGAGGGATAATAACTAACCCAATCAGGAGAACGACAATAGATATTTTCTTACAACACGGGCCGAGGAGAAGCACCTCGTGGGCACAATGTATGGAACTATTATATCCAACAGGAAAAGGACGAGTAAATTAACTGACGCCCTCAGGCCTGCAAACACTGGATCTATACGTGACTATCACATGACTCTTGACCACCTGCTTCCTGCCCTTCTGAAACCCAACTGACCCGCGTTCTTTTCTTACAACAAAAGAAACAGAACCTTGTATGACGATTTTAAAAGACAATAATTTAAAGTCATTTAAAAGTATAAAAGGGAAACTATATTCACAAATAATATGTTTTATGTCTTATATATGCTTGACGTGTTTCATGTAATCGGTGCAACTTTAATCAGTGTTTTATAACCCCCTTTAGCAGATAAAGCATTTAATAAGTGTGTAAGATATGTGAAGTTTAGTGTTGAATGATAACTTGTGATAATTGCAGAACATTGGCGTGAATGAAAAATTGATTCGGCATCATTCTCTGGTGATAATACTTTTATAAGAAGTTATTAAAACCTGCAGAAATAGTCCCCACGGGGAGCATGTGATTCGTGCATGACAAAGGAACAGTATGGGGCGTGGCTAAGGCCCTGCAACAATATCTGATTGGAACAATCGCTTCTGGGATGGACCAAAATCAGCCTGCTTAAAACTGGACACAAAGCCTTCGTGGTTTCGCTGCTTGCTCTCTGGATCTTTGGCTCTTCCGCCTTATTGATTGCGCTACAAAGCACTCACAGCTGTAACATCAGGCTAGTGATCCTCCAGAACTCCAAAACTTCGTCAAACTTTGTGACTGCAGAAATCTTGAAAGCTTAGTCTTTGCAAACAGATTCTGAGAAGAACTTCCAGCGCATCGTCACGTCACAAGGAAACCAACCAATCGCCGGAGGGCATAAGTCAGACATCGACCGCGTCAGCAGCCAATCCGCAGCCCCGGGATTCCCTCAAGCAGCCATCCAGGAAGCCTGTGTCAGCTGTCAACTTGAACGCGAGTACCAAACAAATCACCATTTCTTGCTGAACTGGCGCTGAATTGATTTTAAGCAGTAAAGATAAGCCAAGTCTCTGCTTTTATGAGTTTTCTCAGGTTGAATTTAAAGAACTCGTAGAGAACGAGTATTAGAACTTTGGGAACTTCATACAAACACAGCAACTCATTTCCTGAACCTTTTGTGTGTATGTGTGTGTGTGTTTTAGCTTAGTTTAGTGTGCCATAGTATAGCGAATAAATGTTGTTTTCAAGTATTGTCTTGTGTCGTGTATTTTAAAGTCAAATTTTGCCCAGATCCTTTGTTACCTTGCTCAAAATTAATAAGATTACCATTTTGTTTGTGTTGTCGTTGGCCACAAAGTGATATGAACATAATTGTTACGATGTACTGATTTTAAAGCTCGCTGGACGATCCGTTGATAAAGTATAAGCTCTAAATTTTGAATCACATCAACTTTCAACATCAAGAACAAGAAATCAACATAGAATCTTTAAGAATCGATTCCCTAAAAGCTTAAATAAAAGCTAAATCCTTAAAGTTATTACATAAAACATAAGGTTTCTACTTGGCAGCTTTATATTGCTTTATAAATATGAATTATTTAAAAAAATATATCTGTAATTGCATATACAATATATGATTTTTTTAAAAAGTTAAGTTACGTGTGGCCAAGTATGGTGACCAATACTCAGAATTTGTGCTCTGCATTTATCCCATCCCTTGCTCAAAATTAATAAGATTACCATTTTGTTTGTGTTGTCGTTGGCCACGAAGTGATATGAACAGAATTGTTAAGATATACTGATTTTAACGCTCGCTGGATGAACCATTGATAAAGTATAAGCTCTAAATTTTGAATCAGATCAACTTGAAGAAATCAACATTGAATCTTTAAGAATCGATTCCCTAAAAGCTTAAATAAAAGCTAAATCCTTAAAGTTATTACATAAAACATAAGGTTTCTACTTGGCAGCTTTATATTGCTTTATAAATATGAATTATTTAAAAAAATATATCTGTAATTGCATATACAATATATGATTTTTTTAAAAAGTTAAGTTACGTGTGGCCAAGTATGGTGACCAATACTCAGAATTTGTGCTCTGCATTTATCCCATCCAAGTGCACACACACACACACACACACACACACACCGAGAAAGAATTGTTAAGATATACTGATTTTAACGCTCGCTGGATGAACCATTGATAAAGTATAAGCTCTAAATTTTGAATCAGATCAACTTGAAGAAATCAACATTGAATCTTTAAGAATCGATTCCCTAAAAGCTTAAATAAAAGCTAAATCCTTAAAGTTATTACATAAAACATAAGGTTTCTACTTGGCAGCTTTATATTGCTTTATAAATATGAATTATTTAAAAAAATATATCTGTAATTGCATATACAATATATGATTTTTTTAAAAAGTTAAGTTACGTGTGGCCAAGTATGGTGACCAATACTCAGAATTTGTGCTCTGCATTTATCCCATCCAAGTGCACACATACAGTAGTGAACACACACACGGAGCAGTGGGCAGACATTTTATTTACAACACAGTATGATAAAAAAATATACACAGTGAAGGTCAAGGACACATTATTGAACATACTGATCTGAACACTGAGACTTGAACAGTAACACACCTTTGTGCCAAACATCGACTCTAATATCATAGTGTTAACACTACTTTTATATCTTGTGGTTTTATATGTTATAAAACATTAAACAAACATCCTGGCGTTGTGAGACATTTAGACAAAGAAATGACATATATTTCAAAATGTTTCACTTGATTTCATACATATAGTCAGGAATTATAGTTTGGGAAAAGTCTAACTCGTACTCATCAGAATGATATTCTCCACTGGATCTAGCTGCGCGACGCATCGCGTTGTGTTATTTTTCTTAGGTAAATTATGGGTTATTCCTCTCAGTGCCTCTTCTTCCAGAAACAAAATGAACTTGTTTATTTACGCGGAGGCGATGCGGGCATTTACATGCGCCCACACTCTACTTATTTGAACACCGGTTCAGCCGTTGCATCACAATACACAATTTTGTTGAAATAAACAAACTTCAACTGGTCTATATGTGATGGCGTCGGTGCCGGCGCCATTTCATATTCTCTGTTTTACCAGCGTTAACTCTGCCCCTGGTGTGACGCGGCATCGCCTAGTCGCCACGCCCCGTTTGACTTTTACATGGTTTCGACTAGGTCCTGTAGACTGAAATACAGAGTTCTGGCATGAAACTCTAGATGGCGCAGTCCGATAGGTCTAACTCAATCTGACCTAATGACATCATTATCACATGGCACAGCTGATTGGTTCTCTTCCGTATCAGTAGCCAATGAGCTCGCTGCTCAACATTCAAATATATGACTAGTGCTTGCCGTAGCAGTTGCAGCTTGCTTCAGAAACCCTCCATCTTGTTGTGGATGTATTGGCAGTAGCAAGTCTCGGTACTTGCTCTGCCGCAGCAGCAGCGTAGCAGATCTATTCTACCAAGACCAAATACATTAACACTGTCATGTACATTACCATGCCAATCCCTCCGAGAGTTGTCATGTCGGAACTGTGTTTACCAAGAGCGCCAATATCATTGCCGCTCTCATTACGGTTCCGTATGTGAAACTTGACATACTTAGTCGAGCCAGGATCCATCGCTGTAACACGGCGGGATTTTATACATTCTCCATAAGCATAGTAATGCAATGTCGAAGTGAACGGATCGAAAGGGTACGCTCTCGGTTACTCACGTAACCTCAGTTCCCTGAGATGGGGGAACGAGACATTGCACTTACTGCCGTGTCAACTAGATCAGGGTCTTAGAATGCCAAGCTGCTTCAGTCAAGATTCTGAATGGATGATATACAAGCGCTGCCTTACATAGAGTGGGAAGCCCCTCATATTTCGCATGCTTGAACGCCATTGGCCAGTTTCACTGGCGTGATTCAATATTGCTTCAGTAATATTTGGAGGAAGGGTTTCCCCATAAGCATAGTAATGCAATGTCTCGTTCCCTCATCTCAGGGAACCGAGGTTATGTGAGTAACCGAGAGCAGTTTGCTTCCTAAACATTGATTTCAATCATCTCTGGTTTTACTTTAGGTGCAGAAACACTGCTGAATCTCATATCATTGGGTTCAGAAATTTATGTTCTATCATTAGAAACTGCAAACAGACCATAATATCAATCCACAAGGGCGAAAATCAGGCCAGTGCCGGGAAAGGCAAGAAAACTGAGACTTTAGCTGGGTTCCGATTTCTGTGTGGATTTTTTCATGACATCACCGAAATTTCAAGAACAGCTTATTTGTTTTGTTACTCAACATTCTGCCAAGATAATTACCTTATTTTGAGGACATTTTATGCCTGATACGTGTTGAAATAATTTGGTCTTTGGATGATGATCATGACGCTTCGGGTTGATGAATTATCTGACATGAAGCGCGATGCTGTGAAAGAGTTTGTGTCGATGAGCGAGAGAGAGAAAATAGAATAGTCTAGATGTTTTAAAATTAATTAGTCTATAATGCATATTTTTACTGTTTTATTGTAGGCTAAAATAACTCGTATGTATTAGCCTAATAGAAAGTTTCATGTCCTACGGAAGCAAAGCACTTGCATCTGATATTCCGGTTTAGTTTTTAGGCAAAAAACATGCATGAATGAGAACATAAAGTGCAGGACATACTTGTTGTTAAAATAGTTATTAATCGTAATAAAACTCTCTCTCGCTCTCTCTCACACACACAAATCCCAATGCGTTACTCGCACTGGCTGACACAGCCTATACCTGCAGCATGCACAGATAGAACAGACAGACAAATTAATGGTCAGATACATACTGTAACGGAAGGAACACAGGAAGCGTGCGGATCCATCTGCAAGGCTTTATTCGCAAGAGACGTGGTCAAAAACAGGCATAGGTCAGACAATGGCAAACAGGTATATTGATGGCAAGGCAAGAGGGATAATCCAGGTACAAGGCAAAGGTCCAGGCAGGGGCGAACAGTATCCAA
Organism: Sinocyclocheilus anshuiensis; assembly: GCF_001515605.1. Taxonomy (NCBI): domain Eukaryota; kingdom Metazoa; phylum Chordata; class Actinopteri; order Cypriniformes; family Cyprinidae; genus Sinocyclocheilus; species Sinocyclocheilus anshuiensis. Next base: position 1,768,191 of record NW_015540943.1, read on the forward strand.
TTGGGCGAGACTCGAGGGATAATCCAGGTACACAGGCAGTGATCAGAACACGGGGAAACAGACCAGGCAAGATGATGAAAACAAGGAAAAACAAGACACTAGGCTCGGTAAGGCAGCTAACACTAGGGGAGTGAAAAATGCAGAACAATACACGAGACTAAAACAGAAAACACAGAATGGCTCGGTAAGGCAGCTAACACTAGGGGAGTGAAAAATGCAGAACAATACACGAGACTAAAACAGAAAACACAGAATGGCTCGGTAAGGCAGCTAACACTAGGGGAGTGAAAAGCGCTAGACAATACTCGGCGACTAGAGCAGGATCTGGGTAGGTGTTATATAGTGTGTGTAATGGCTTTCAGGTGCGCGTGTGATTGGTTACAGCTGTGTGCAATCAGTGCAATGGATGATGGGAAATGTAGTCCAGGGCATAGTGTAACAGTCTGTGTAGTGTGAGAGTCCATGTAGTGAGCGGGTGACCTCTGGTGGTGAGTGAACGGAAGTTCATAGACCGGATTCGAGACATTT
>NW_015540943.1:1768764-1770979 GCF_001515605.1 Sinocyclocheilus anshuiensis
GACCGGAAGTTCATAGACCGGATTCGTGACAGAGCCCCCCCCCCAGGAGCGGCTTCCAGACGCTCTAAACATTACACAATCCAGGAGGGCGGTGGAGCGGAGGCGGAACAGGGGGAGGGACGGAGGGCCAGGTCCATGTAAAGATGTAAGACCCTGAGGCAGGACTGGCAAAACAGGGGACCATGATGGAGCCGGCAGAAAGGGTGGAGCTGAGGACCACCACAGCAGAGCAGACGGGTCCAAGGATCTCCACGGCGGAGCAGAAGACCACCAGAGCAGGACAGAAGCCTCCATAGCCGTGACAGGACAGGCAGAAAGTTTACAGACGGCCTCCATAGCCGACCTCTGGAGACATCACAGTGGACGTTGCCACCTCGGGCAGATCTGTAGTGGTGTACGCAGCCCAAACGCAACATAAAGCGATCCCCATCATGGGAAGCACTTTAGACAGGGGAATTAGTTCAGGAACAGAAGGGTTAGAGTGAGTGGGTTTGGGGATACCAGCTGCGCGTGCAGACACCAGTGGTGCATCCCTCACACTGGTTGGGCGAGACTCGAGGGATAATCCAGGTACACAGGCAGTGATCAGAACACGGGGAAACAGACAAGGCAAGATGATGAAAACAAGGAAAAACAAGACACTAGGCTCGGTAAGGCAGCTAACACTAGGGAAGTGAAAAATGCAGAACAATACACGAGACTAAAACAGAAAACACAGAATGGCTCGGTAAGGCAGCCAACACTAGGGGAGTGAAAAACACTAGACAATACTCGGCGACTAGAGCAGGATCTGGGTAGGTGTTATATAGTGTGTGTAATGGCTTTCAGGTGCGCGTGTGATTGGTTACAGCTGTGTGCAATCAGTGCAATGGATGATGGGAAATGTAGTCCAGGGCATAGTGTAACAGTTTGTGTAGTGTGAGAGTCCATGTAGTGAGCGGGTTACCTCTGGTGGTGAGTGAATGGAAGTTCATAGACCGGATTCGTGACACATACAGAATTACAGTTGTGTATTCACGCAAAGATAGTCGGTTATTTCTTAATTGAACGTTTGGGAAACAGTTGGGGAAAAAACATATGTTGTGTAACAATATATTAGATATTACATTATATTACATTTTACTAATAAGTTATACACATCATTGAATTGACTAGGTAATTGTTGCTGCACTCAGACTCTTTTGGTTCCTCCCATTCCTTTCAATGTTTTTTATGCTTTTTAGACATGTGCATCACAATAAGAAGACCTATTATGCAAAACTTTTAAGAATTTTCCCATAAATGTGTTGTATATCACTGCAAATGGCACAATCTCAGCTTTATCGTGGTATATGGCACATAGTCAGGATAATAATGGTTCAAATGTGTTGCCGTTTTAAATATAAGCTTTTCTTTACATTGGGATTTCTCAAAAACATGATTTTCTGAGACCAACATTAAGCAAATTTTGACATGTCTAACTCAGTCAATATTAAAGATATCAAGGTTATATTTTCACAGAATGTTCTTTACATTATGTAGGATGATTTTATGTATAAAACAGTGAATCACAAAACGACAAAAAAATAAGACTTTAGCTTGGGTCACAATTTAGTGAAATTATTTCATGTTCACTGAAAACTTTAAAGCTTCAGTCCTGTTCATTATAACTACATATAAAATAGTGAAAAATGTCTCATTTTGTGTCCCATGGAAAAGAGAGTCAGGATTTGGAAGGACATGGTGAGTAAATTAGAAATTATGTTGGTGCAAACAAATCCTTTAAAGGGGTCATATGATGCTTTTTTAAAGATCATTATTTTGTGTATTTGGTGTAACAGAATATGTTGACATGCTTTAATGTTCAAAAAACACATTATTTTTCAAATACTGTACATTATTGTAGGTCCTCTATGCCCCGCCTTTCTAAAACGCTTCGTTTTCTACAAAGTCCCTCCATCCGACAAGCGTAGTCTGCTCTGATTGGCCAGCTGACCCAGTGCATTGTTCGCTTGCTCGCTCACACACACACACATGATGCGCAAAACTCCGCATTTGAAAAGTCAATAGCAAATACTTAAACTAATAACAAAACAGTAGCTGATTCAGAAGCGCCAGATTGTCATAGCAAAGTCAGAATTACCTCCTCTCCTAGGTTCACGAAACGGTCGTCCATAAAATGCATTGCTGTTCTGTTGTAAGTAATCTTAAAGATTCCTAAATGCATCTACTTTCG